>NC_139845.1:2855324-3010324 GCF_963691815.1 Echiichthys vipera
CAAACATAATTGTCAGATTTTCTACTTTACTACTGTCCTTGAATGGATCACCTGCTCCAGCCCCCCCGCGACCCCGACAGGGAAAAGCGGTTGAAGATGAATGAATATTATTATAATTATTATTCTCATTTTGTTTAATTTTGACAGGATGTGTGTGTTTTCGCGTGTGTGTGTGTGTGTGCAGATGACCCCTCCTCCGCGGGCCTGGGCTCGACTCTATCAGCCGAACGAGCACGTCTCTTCTCTGACGGCCATATTTACTGCGTCCCTCCGCCCGTCATGTTCCCTCTTTATTCTGACCGCTGACGGCTAAAGGAGAGGAGACGACGGGAGAATTGCATTCGGGAGGGAGAGTGTCAGTCGATTCCCCCGGAGACAGCGGGCCCCCAATACGTCTCCGCTAAATATCTCATTACTCCAGCTGACACCCGGCGAGCGAGGGGGAAATGCAGCCCAGAATGAGAGTCCTGCCCCGGGAAAGCGGCGGAGGACCAGGGGTCTCTACGCCTGGTGCCGCCGGAGCTCCCCAAAGACCCACGGCTGCACTTTAACGCTTTTCAGGGCGATTTGACCCGAAGTGATGAAAACACGCGGAGGGAAAGTTGCAGCTTAAGCCCAACTGTTGGTTTTTCGCTCAGAGAAACAAACCATCATTGATTTTGACCGTAGGGGGATTTTTAATAATTCATCGCAGATTAGTAACAGCTTGAACTTTTCATATATCAAACACTGCGTGCTAATCAGACGTGAGGGGGATGAATCAGCTTCACTGTCCGCGGAAAACCCTGGATTTATAAAGGATGGGGTTTTGAAAAATACGATTTTCACACTCAAAATAAAAGTTACAGTAACATTTTCATTATATCAAACCCCATTTTATGGCCGTATCTTTGCAACAGCCATTCAATTCCTCTTTATGGTACTTTTCATTGTTAGTGGCGGACTTCAAATTGCCTTCATTGACTGTTATAAAGGTCACATATAGTATTTTTATTATACTAAAGCAGGCTGACGTGCGATATAATCACTGACATAACACTCAATTCACACAGCCCGTATGTATGTCTGTATGTCTTTAAACGAGTCGTCAGGACTTCCTGTACTGTTGTGATGTCACAGCTATACTATATAGGTCATGGGTGTCAAAGTGACCCAGTAAAGGATCCAACCAAGCAAGAACACACCTGACTGACAGCCACACGGCCCTTTACTGGATCAGTTTGACACCCATGATATAGGTAGAGGGTGAAGCTACACAGACGTTACAGTCATTCTCCGGCTGCAGTGACGGTGCAGAGACACAGAGACAGAGCTCAGATGTGGGAGACCCAGAAACACTGACCAATCAGAGCAGACTGATGCCGGACGTGGCTAACAGTGATTAGCTCGGGGCAGTACGGTGAAGGCATTCAAAGGTCTTTTTAAACAACTAATAGTACTGAAAATAACAGCAAACCTCGGCAGCAGCATGAGAAGAGTCCCTTTGTGGCCATTTTGTTTAGTTTTTAGTCGGTACATGTATGTTTTTTGTCTCTTTGTGGCCATTTTGTTTCGTTTTTAGTTGGTACGTGTATGTTTTTTGTCTCTTTGTGGCCATTTTGTTTCGTTTATAGTCACTACATGTATGTTTTTTGTCTCTTTGTGGCCATTTTGTTTTGTTTTTAGTCGGTACATGTATGTTTTTGGTCTCTTTGTGGCCATTTTGTTTCGTTTTTAGACACTACATGTGTGTTTTTTGTCTCTTTGTGGCCATTTTGTTTCATTTTTAGTCACTACATGTATGTTTTTTGTCTCTTTGCTGCCATTTTGTTTCAGTTTTAGTTGAAACATGTATGTTTCTTGTCTCTTTGTGGCCATTTTGTTCGTTTTTAGTCACTACATGTATGTTTTTTGTCTCTTTATGGCCATTTTGTTTCGTTTTTAGTCGGTACATGTGTGTTTTTTGTCTCTTTGTGGCCATTTTGTTTCAATTTAGTCGGTACATGTACGTTTTTTGTCTGTTTGTGGCCATTTTGTGTTGTTTTTAGTTGGAACATGTATGTTTTTTGTCTCTTTGTCGCCATTTTGTGTTGTTTTTAGTTGGTACATGTATGTTTTTTGTCTTTTTTTGGCCATTTTGTTTCATTTTTATTCACTACATGTGTGTTTTTTGTCTCTTTGTGGCCATTTTGTTATATTTTTAGTTGGTACATGTATGTTTTTTGTCTCTTTGCTGCCATTTTGTTTCCTTTTTAGTTGGTACGTGTATCTTTTTTGTCTCTTTGTGGCCATTTTGTTATATTTTTAGTTGGTACATGTATGGTTTTTGTCTCTTTGCTGCCATTTTGTTTCCTTTTTAGTTGGTACGTGTATCTTTTTTGTCTCTTTGTGGCCATTTTGTTTCGTTTTGAGTCGGTACGTGTATGTTTTTTGTCTCTTTGTGGCCATTTTGTTTCGTTTTGAGTCGGTACGTGTATGTCTTTTTGTCTCTTTGAAGATATGCTGTGTATCTTGGTAGTCAATTAGCATCTCTTTGTGATTGTTTTGTGTTTTTTTCAGCACCCTGACCCTAAGGGCCTGTGCAGGAATCCATCCGTGCCTCCAAACACGAAAATCTGTGTTGTATGTTTGATGACATCACACTGCAGCTGTGATTGACAGTCGGGTCGGTGCAGGCTGACGGAGTGACAACCTCTAGTCTCATAATGATACTGCGTACATAGGAAATCAAAAGCACCTGGTCCAATTATGGTATCCAAATGTGTAACTATGCAATCATAGCACATGGATAATTTGCTCCAGGCTGTGGTTTCACCTCACCTCGCTGTCCACCGTCAAAAAAAAAGTTTTTGTCTGTGACAGAAGTTTCAGACTTTTTGATAAACACAACCAGGAGTTCACCGAGCTAATAAAGCTGACTACGCTCTCTGAAGCCGACTCTCCGAGACAACCGTGAAGAGAGCATTACACATCACTTCCCTCCTCTCCCCAAATGCTCTGACGCATACACGCAAACTGAACTTATAAGCTCCGGTCCGTTTACCTTGAAAATCAATCTCTCGTTGCTTTCAGGAGAGTTTATGTGTTCTGAACCTTCTCCATCTCATTTATTTACCACTCACATAGCCTTTAAATGTCAAAGCATGTCATCTGCAGCGCTAAAAGGAAAGCTGTTAGGAGTTTGCGCGCCAGGTCGGACTTCTCTCTGCACATTTGTTTTAACCTTTTGTCCCCAAAAACATCTTCCACGCTGAGTCAAAGGCAAGCATCAAAAACACGTCTCTTCAATGGGTTTTTCACATTATTTGAATCATTGGGAAGCATTTTGAATTAGCTACTGCGATATTTAAAGGCAGAGCGAGCTCGCCAGAGGGTGAAAGCCAACCCTAGATTCGGCGGTAGCTCAGTCCATAGGTGACTTGGCTGGGAACTGAAGGGTCGCTGGTTTGAGTCCCCTGTGTGGACCATGAATGGAGCGTGGACTGGTGGCTGGAGAGGTGCCAGTTCATCTCCTGGGCACTGGTGTTGTGAGCAAGGCACCAAACCCCCAACTGCTCAGGGCGCCGGTCCACTGGCAGCCCCCTCGCTCTAACATCTCTCCATTACTTGCACGTATATAGGTCCTGTGTGTGTGTGTGTATTTCGGGCCTGTGTGTGTGTAACATGAAAAAATAGAGTGAAAATTGAATTTCCCCATTGCGGGATGAATAAAGGAATTCTTCTTCTTCTAGATTCACTGTCTCGTTTTTGCTCTCGCCCGGCGCTGTGTCCGTCATTTGTCGCCGACGCCTCTCGGACGTGTGCTCACGTGCTTACCTGGCTGCTACGTTTTTATAGAGAAGAAGAAGAAGAATTCCTTTATTTGTCCCGCAATGGGGAATGAGGTTGGTGAAAACACCAACACACCTTTCTAGTTGCTTGTGAGTGATGATTGGGAGCACGTTTACGAGTCAGTACATCGAGACCGGTCGGAGACCATTGGTGACGGATGCCGGTGTCACGGTTGGTGTATTAAACCTAATACAGCTGACGCCTCCTGATAAAAACATATGGGCTCATGCAGCTTTATACGCCGTCTCGTATGACATCAGCCCCGATTAATCTAATCTAATATATTCTTTCCACTTCCTGTCTCCTCTCTTCACTTCAGGTTGACGGATGTGTTTGTTCGCCATTTAAACAGACACCGCTCTGTTGTCTCTCATGCTCTACTTAAGCTCTCGTCTGCATGCGCTCGAACGCGTGTGCATCGACAGTGTATATGTGTGTGTGTGTGTGTGTGTGCACGCGGCGAGGGCAGGAACCATTCTGAAACAGGAATCACTGTTGATGGAAACACTGCACAGAGTGGGGAGCCGAGCGCCAAATGAGTATTTACAAAGGGAGTGAATAATGTAAAGCACAAATACAACCCACTTCTCTGCTTGTGTGTATTTTTTTCGAGGCGCGGCGGCGGTGAATTACCTGTCTCGCTCACATCCACTTTCATTACGGCCCTGACATTCAGTGAGTGTGTGTGTTTGTGTGCCACCTGAATGTCACGCCGTAATGAGAATGGATATGACAGTGACAGGGCCATCAGCGAATGGAAAGCCCGGGCCGCCGCTGCCGCTGCCCCCCCCCCATACACACACACACTTTCCTCTTTCTGACATGTACGCACAACCTCGCTCTATCTAAGACAGTGGGGTGCAATAGAGCCAAGACAATAACCCAACTCTATTTAACAGACCTCATTCCCTCGCACGGACCCGAAGTAATTACTTTTAAATTGCAAAAACTGAGGAACATTAAGAAACGGTTGCGGCAATTTGGGTCCGCCTGTGGCTAGACAGCTTGTTTTCAAATGGAAATAAAGGTATTTTGCCCGTCGTCCGCTGCAAAACCGTTGGGTTCTGGTTTAAGGCTTCGTGCCTGATAAAAGCCAGGACGGCGGCGGTGTTTACTGGGCCGTTCGTGGCAGGCGACTTCTCAACGTGAGGATAATTCCAGCTTAATACTAACGCCGAGTGTCACTCCTTCCACTCAGAAAGACAGACACGCTGCTGCTGCTGCTGCCGCTCGGTCACATAAATCAACACAGACACTTCGCCAATACTCGCCGCGTGCCAACATAAACAGAAGAATCTGCACTGTACGCGGACAGACGCAGGGAGGAGCGTGCGTTTTTTACCCATGTCAGGGTCACGGCACATCAATAGCAGCCGTGATTATCATGATCAGCTCTAATGAGGGGGCTACGAGGGTGAGCGCCGCTCGTCTTTTTTCTTCAACGCAGCCTGTTATTACCACTTTTTTGTCTCTCTCTCGCTCTCTCTCTCTGACTCACACACGTCTTACACCATGTAATTCTCTCCCAATCACAGCCCTGTCACCCTGCCCTCTCACCGGCCTGACAATGTTGACAAAGGCGCCCCCAAAACCAGGAGCGGGGGGCACAAAAGAAGCTCGGGCTGGGTCCCCATTATGGCCCCGCCGGGGTCACTGTGCAGCTGATGAGGTCTGTAACACCACCCGCACATTGTTGCTGTCATGTCAAAGGTGAAGCTTTTTCTTGGTCACGGTTTTGAGCCTTTGCCGAGGTTTGTTCTCGTTGGGAAACGTGTGACCAAACACATGACGGACTTCATCACAAGGCTCATCCTGTCTGTCTGAATACGCCTGTATTCACCCTCTGTCTGTCTCAAACGCTCCGCTTTAGAGCTTGTCTCTTTAAGACCCCCTTATACACCCCGCTTATAAAGCGCCTTTCTAGTCTTCTGACTACTCAAGGCGCTTTCACAGTGTTTGTCACATTCACCCGTTCACACAGACATTCACACTGATGGCAGTGGACATCTACAGACCATCTAATCTAACCATTCACACCACATTTACACACCCATGTGCAGCACGGGGAGCAATTCGGGGTTCAGTGTCTTGCCCAAGGACACTTTGACATGTGGACCTGGGGAGGTGGGGATCAAAACCGCTGATCTCTCGATTGGAAGACGACCCACTCTTCCACTGAGCCACAGTCACCTTACCTGATTTAAGTGTCTAAGATGGAGAATGATGTACGTTGTTGAGATTTGAAACTTCGAGGCGAACTTGTGCGATGGTTTATTAGAGTCATTGTAGGCAAAAAAATATATTAATTCAAAGCTGAGGGAGGGGGGTAATACTCAGAGGCAAAAGTCAGCATCACTCAGAAATCAGCCTCTGTGATGCGATGAGGTTGACCAAACCTTTAGAAGGGAAGTGATGTGGTTCCCTTTCTGAGTTTCTGTCACATAGATCTGTGAGAGAAATTCATCTCATCTCATCTTCAGCCTCTTATCTGGGGTCGGGTCTCGGGGGCAGCAGCTCCAGCAGGGGACCCCAAACTTCCCTTTCCCGGGCCACATTAACCAGCTCTAACTGGGGGATCCTGAGGCGTTCCCAGGCCAGTGTGGAGATCTAATCTCTCCACCTGGTCCTGGGTCTTCCCCGAGGCCTCCTCCCAGCTGGACGTGCCTGGAACAGCTCCCTAGGGAGGCGCCCAGGGTTCATCCTTACCACATGATCCTGAACCACCTCAACTGGCTCCTTTCAACGCAAAGGAGCAGCGGCTCTACTCCGAGTTCCTCACGAATGGAAGAACTTAGAAAAATTAACGACTTTAATCTCAGGGAAAATCCAACTTTTTTCTTGTAACTGTATGACTTTAGTCAGTTCAGAGTTTCTATCAGAATATTACCCTGTTCCCCTGGCTCCATATTTGTTATTACTGTATTTTCCGCATTATAAGGAGCATAGAACAGACGCTACAGTCGAGGCTGGGGTAACGTTAAGGACCGCCTCTAAATTCATTGATGTTAAGTTTGCGTGCTAGCGCTGTTGCCTTCAGTGGAACAGTGATCGTACGGACTCTTCTACTCGCTGCTCTCTGTTCAACAACCCACTGTTGGAGTTTGTCCTCCAGCTGCAGCCGTCTCGCTCTGTTCCCTCTAAACTCTGTTTAGTCTTCTTTACTTGGCGCAGGTCGTCTTGTTGCTTCCTCCACTTCGGCACCATTGATTGGTTCATGTTCAACTCTCTGGCTGCTGCTCTATTCCCGTGTTCTACTGCGTGACTAATGGCCTTGAGTGTAAACTCTGCGTCGTAAGCGTGTCTCTTAACAGGAGCCATTTTGGGCTCTTTACACAAACACACACATGGAAATGAAACGGCACGCTTCACGCAGTCGTATATCTCAACATGCACCGCGCGTTACTTCTTCTACGGGGGAAAATAGAGTCGGCGGCTGCTCACCGTAGTTGGAGACCTGTTGTGGCTCAATATTGGTCCATATATAAGGAGCACCGGATTATAAGGCGCACTGTCGGCTTTTGAGACATTTGAAGGTTTTCAATGGCCCTAATATGCCGTTGTGAGTTGTACATTTTGTGATGTTTGAATAAATCTGACTTGACTCGAGTAGATCTACCAATAAATGTCAGTCTCATCCTTAATTCAACGTACCCTGCTACCTATTTTAAACAGTTGTCCGAGCACAGTTGGATCCTTATTGGTTAATAATTTGATGTCAAACTGGAGGAAAAGTGTTTGGTTAAGCACGGGTTTGATGATTATCACTGAGACGGATCTGAAGTGAGTGTCAGAGAGTGTCCCGAACTTACACTTGGCTCATTTACAGCATTTTGTGAATCCTAACAGTGACTTTATGATCGTTGTGTATAAAATAAGCGGATAAACTGCTGTGAATGTGACAGCATTCAGACGTGAGCCGTGCTGGAGCCGTGACAGAAACCTAGAAAGCACAGTCATAAGTCCTGACTTTTTACGGTGACTCTGGGGCTCACAGATACTCAAACAGAAGAGACGGGCATATTAAATTTCCAGCACATTAACAGGGTGACGTGCATGTGTCAAAGTCGTTAAAGAGACAGAAAGAGAAAGAGACAAAGAGAGGGAGAGAGAGAGAGATGAAGAAGGGAGGGCAATAGTACTGTACCTCCATAGTCTGAGACTGGTGCATGGCTTTGATTGCATTCTGTGCCATAGCTCTGGTGGAAAACGTGACAAACGCACATCCTGTAGGGAGGGAAGAGGAGAAGAGGGAGGGATGGAGGGGCAGTGGAAGGGAGGAGGATGGGGTTAGGTGGGGCAGAGGGGGCAGAAGGAAGGGGGGAAGACGAGAAAGAACAAAAACAAGACAAAAGGGTTGGACACGTCGTTGTTATAAAAAAACACAGATTGATACAGAGAACAGCTCACAGGCGGACAACAGTGTCGTCGGCCGCTGCGGGAACAACAGCCGAAGAAAACAAGCAGTGTCATGACAACCCCCTCCCCGACCCCGTCCGGCCACCTCGCCCACATCCACAGAGGCAACCACAGTCTCCGTTTGGATTGGCTGTTCCCCGCCTCCTTCCTCCTCCTCCTCCTCCTTTCTTTCTTTCTTTCTTTCTGTCACTGTCTCTTATTTTCTCCTGTCGCTCCTACGCGCTGACCGAATTAGTCATACCTGAATTCAACCGCTCTCCTCTCTCAACAATTCAACAATGTAAATCAGACCCAAATTTGCATTAGAGAGCGATTTGAATTAATCTGGGCCTGGTATTGTGCGTCTGATTGGGTGCACTCCCTCTCTCTCTCTCT
The DNA here is from genome assembly GCF_963691815.1 of Echiichthys vipera. NCBI lineage: Eukaryota > Metazoa > Chordata > Actinopteri > Perciformes > Trachinidae > Echiichthys > Echiichthys vipera. The sequence continues at coordinate 2,863,926 of NC_139845.1, forward strand.
CTCTCTTTTGTCAAACAGGAAAAAGACGTGGCGGTGGCGGTGGCGGTGGCAGCGGCGAGCCGGGACAAAATATCTGCGAGGGCACAAGGAGACGGGAATCAGATAAAAAAAAAAAATCATATTAATCCAATCTAAAAACAGAGACGAGGGGAGGGAGGGAAGGTGTGGTCGACCTCCTTCGTGACTGACACTGATTTTAGCCAATCAAGACGGGACGCGGCCAGAGGGGGGTTGTTATTGGTTGTTGTGTCGGGGTCAGAGGGGCGATGCAAGGCTGTGTTGGTCTGGCTGGTTAGGGAGTGATTAGAGGAGATAATGTGAGAAGTGCTTCAACAACCCCCCGGACTAATAATATGCTAACAAACTCACCAAGCCATGTTAGCGCAGCCAAGCCTGAACTGATTACACACATGCACGCACACATGCAAACGCACACACACGCACACACATTCAGGTTGGCTGGCTCGTGGTTTGGCAATAGAGGAAATAGCCTGGGTCATCAGATAGACTCCACCTGGCTGTGTGGATGGGATGAAAGGGCAGAGAGGGAAAAAGAGAGGCGAGGATGGATAATGCAACAGAGAGAGAGGGGTGAGGGAGGGTGGTGGGGCAGATGTGAGGTGGAAATAGATGCGATCATTGTCCTCTTCCACCTCTATCAAAAGCAGACTGTTGCAGTGATGGAACAAGTGAGACATCCGCGGCACAGATTTCATCGGAGGCTTTTCCCTCGACAACAGAGAAGCATGTCCGCGCATCACTTCAATAACAATCCTGTCTTTTGATCGATTTTGTAGCGGAAATGTTTCCGAGTAAAGAGAGAAGGAGCACAACATTGTTTTAGTTCTGCAGAACCTGAGGCCAATGGGTGAGCGTTCGTAGCCACCAACGTCGGTTCCCGTTCAGTCTCTTACCAGATCTCAACGACGGTTTCCTTTAACCATTAAACCCAGAGCGTCACGTCCTTTTACACATGCACCGCAGACCCGAAACTATCTAGACATTACCGGAGGAGCTGTATGTGTGAATGCGCATGTTTGAATCACTTGGACAGGACATTAAACAGACTTTATCCTGCCAGCTCCCTCCTAAATAAAAATCTGTGTGATGTCTGATCGAGCCCATGTGTGAATAGAGCGGGAGAATCCACAGCGAGCGACCTCCAAGGGTAAAGAAGGAAAATAATTTACACATAGACGGCAACCAAAATGTCTAACTGGAGAGACAACAAGATTAAGGATCTTCTGTCAGTAAGGACCTTTGCTGAAGTCATCAGACAAATTCAAGGAACGGCAAGAGACACGGTTGTTTATGACAAATTAAGAACCGGCTACCTGAACGCAGTGTAATCCGCATCATGTCCTGCACCTTCTACCCAAGCGCCATGCCTTGCCTACACCAAACCTAAAGTTATTTTCATTAAGTGGAAATAATCTTCGGAGAATGTGACAGCTAGCCTCTGGCCCTCACTTCTCCTCGGAGGTAAACGTCAGCCAGATGGACGGTTGTTCCTCCCCCCGATGTCACATCAATTCCCTTTTTTGGTCAGAGGAAATGAGGCGGAGTCAAAGGCTGATAAGATGGCGACTCCCATAGGCGAGGACGATTGGATCAAGAACTAGTGACACATCTGCGGCACATATTCCATCGGAGGCTTTTCCCTTGACAATAGAGAAGCATGTCCGCGCCACGCTACAATAATAACCCTGTCTTTTGATTTATTTTGTAGCGGAAATGTTTCAGAGTAAAGAGAAGTTGAGAGAACGGACCCCGACGGGTATGCTACGTCCATTTTCTATAAGGTCTATGGTCTGGACATGATTTGTCGGACAATATCTAGAGAGAAACTGCTCTGGGCGCTGACAACTGTGCCTCCCATAGTGTTTTTCTGTATCATTCAATAACATCTAGAGTCAATGTTGGTTTCTTAAAACCATGACCGAGATCTGCCCCTAATCCCAATAAAGTAGTTAAATGTATCTAGCCCTTAAGGGCGCACTCACACTGTCCTTCCGCACCGGGCCAAATCCGTTTTTTCGGCTAAAGCCTAGTGCGTTCGACCAGTGTGAGTAGACCCGCTCCTCGCATAACTACGACCAGCGGCCTGAGAGAGGTGGGCTTTTGTAGAGCGCGTTTGCACATTTACGAGCACGAGCGCGCGCACGTGTACGAGCACGAGGCCTACGGCGGTTCTGAGGTCATTTCCTGTGCGCCTGTTCGGACATAGAAAAAAGAAGGAGGGACCATGCGCGGACATTTAACAACAACAATGGTGGCGAAAGGCTCACGTTGGTGTGATGCGGAGGTGGAGTGTTTACTGCAGATTTGGTCGATGAAAAGATTCAAAAACAGTCGACAAGACGCACAAAAACGTCTACGGAAAGATTTGGAAACAAAGAGACGCATTGTGATGATGCATAAATGCGTGTGACGTGTTACGGCGTGATGACGTATAGGCAGCAAGAAGCATTCTCCGAGGTCCAGGTAGTGTGAGTACAAACGGGCCTGGAGGGGGGGACAAGGACCCTAAAGCACGGGGCACGGGACAGAAGGACAGTGTGAGTGCGCCCTAAAGTCCCTTATTCTTGTGCAATAGCTCAATGATGTCGCCCAGCCCATCAGAAAATACTCCTAATGCAAAGTTAAGAGGCGAAGTGAAAGTAAAGCACTCCTAAATTCAAACAGATCATTACAAACATTAAAAACTAAAGTGTGAACCTGCTTTTGATCTTGTGTGAAATGCATTTATCCTTCGTTTCCAGTGTTCATGTCCTTGCCACCTGGAAGTTACAGTTAACTCGCCTTTCATATTAAACTGCCTCGCTGACTTAACATCGGAGAGAGGCAGGAATGTAATGAAAAGAGACTGAAGGTTATCAGATTCTGCAGCACTGACCCAGTAAAAGGTTTGCAACCGGTCCTTGACAGCGCCGGGCTGCAGCAGTGCTAGCTGATGTTACTGTAGATAGGACGTTCAGGAAAAGGGGGTCATCTTTTCAACTGATTCAGGGGAGGCTATTTTAGAGAGGCCACAATCTGTCATTTAACTGCTCGGCCCTGCAGGTTACCCCATCCTCCGCGGAGAACTGTTGCCCCAGAACTGGATCAGTTATGGGGGGGGGGGCTGACTCTATTTATACCATCTACTGTAAATGTATTGTCTCCAATTGGCAGACTGAACACTTCCACCCCCCCTCTCTGAAAAAACAACATTTCTATCTCTAACCAGTTTCTGCTTGCCTGTCAAAGCTTTAAAAAATACATTTTCTCCGCTCTTAAACATTGTTTCAAAGCTGTTAACAATGAATTTATAGAAAATCTTCAAGAGGCCCACTTCCTGGCTGGCTAGTTGTCTTATTTTTCATAGCAAGCAAGTGGCTTCAGCTCTAAAAATACCTCACGGGCCGCATTCTGTTGTCAGCGGAGAACCAAACAGTCCTTTAATGAAAGTAGGGTAGCTCCCAAGGCCCAGCCATCCACTGGTGGTGTGATCCATATTTTATTAATAGTGGGATGGCGGAGCTCTCTTCTGATTGATGCCGTGCTTCAACAGGAGCTCAGCAGCGCAGCTAGGTGGGACCGAGGGCCTCTGGGACTTGTAGGCACATAGAAATCCTTAAATGCCTATTTATGTCCAACCTGGTTAGGGTTGCTTATTTTCAAGCCAGAACCGAGCCGGACGATCGGGTATTTCCTCCTCGGCTTGCCGCCGAGATGTTTATATCAGTTCGACAGAAACTCGGATTCGGCCATCACATCTGAAATATTCATGAGGACAAAAGAGAGGAGCTGGAAAGGGATGGAAGAAGGAAACAGGGGAGGGATAAAAGGAGGCTGATGTCTGGGAAAAAAAGAGGACAAATTGACGCAAGGGAGGATTCTAGGGCGGCGAAGGGTGAATTGATAGAGACGTGGGAGGGGAGATGTTGTTTTTGAAGAAGGGACATGGGAGACTGCATAGTTTGGTTTGAGGCGACAATCGGTTCTAGATAGAGACGACCTTGAGGAGAAAAAGAGAGAACAGACATTGAGAAATGAGACTAAAGTGAACGATAACACATCCAAAACGTCAACGAGGACCAAAGACAAAAAATATAACAGGACCGACAGATCCACATGGAGCCTCCGTGACGATGACAGTGACAGCTCAAAGTGACAGGAGGAGGAGGAAGAGGAGGACAGAGTTTCAAAATAAACCCCTATTTCCTCAGCACACAGAAACCACAAAGGGGAGAGGGCAGGGGGAGGTAGGGAGTATCAGGGAGATAGAAGAAATGAGATGGGTTGGGCAGGTGTGTGGGTTGATGATGGAAGGGGTCACTGTGCTTCTACGAGAGCTATTTATGGAGGTACAATAGGTGAGTTTGGATTGATAGATGAGAGACGGATGGTTGGAAGTACTTGGGAGACCTGGGCATGTGGACCGTATGATCCACGGACTTTGGACATATTTAGAGTGGTTATTTTAAACTCTGCCTGCCCACCCTAGTTTGTTGGGAGAACTGGGGAGTGGACAAATCCCATCGGTTTGACGGCTTGTGTCTAGCTTTCAAACTAGCCTCGAGTACACATTGTGTTGCCTTGACGTACGGGAATTACATGATTGCCTCTGGTGTGGAGGGGACGGAGAGCAACTTTGAGATATTGCCACATTTGGGGTCATCAAATTTACTCTTTTATTGGACATATCCTTGACTTTGAAGGTCTTAAAGTGAAACCAGGGTCTTTTTCACCAAATACACTTATCAAATAAGCCATTGGGGCAATTTTGGATTGCATTTGGTAATCGACTAGAATGGACTTCACTATGAGAGGAGCTGGTACAGGGGCCAGTTGGTAAGTCTTTCAAAACACTTCCTTGGTGCTTTGATATCTGAGTAGGGACTCTTATCGTGCTACTGCAGAGGTTTGGTGTTATTTTAAGCAGTATTAGTGGTTAAACCGCGCTGCCCCGAGCTAACCAGTGTTAGCCACATCCGGCTGTTAGCGACCGTCCAGGATCCTTGACTTTGAAGGTCTTAAAGTGAAACCAGGGTCTTTTTCAGCAAATACACTTATCAAATAAGCCATTGAGGCAATTTTGGTAATCGACTAGAATGGACATTACTACGAGAGGAGCTGGTACAGGGGCCAGTTGGTAAGTCTTTCAAAACACTTCGTTGTTGGTGCTTTGATTTCTGTGTAGGGACTCTTCTCATGCTACTGTAGAGGTTTGGTGTTATTTTGAGCAGCACTAGTGGCTAAAAAAGTGGTTTTAATAAGTACACCGTGCTGCCCCGAGCTAATCAGTGTTAGCCACATTCGGCTGTTAGCAACTTTCCAATGTTCCTCCGTAAATAGTTGTTCCACAAAAAGAAATTGTGGCTTATTTGACGAGTGTATTTGCCGAAAAGACCCTGAGATGATTTTACGCCACTTAAGGAAAGTGCTAGCATGAGTTGCTATTACATGGACTCCCTGTGTTTGTTGTAATCGTTACGATTTACTTGAAATTCTTCTGGTTGTGTCCAGATGGAAGATCAAGACTTGCGGAAGTCTTGCAAGAGGGTTGAGGTATGGCACTGACTATGAATTGGTTATGGTAAGATGGTTAAGTCAAGACATTGACATCGCATGGTTGTAGTTAGGATAGGTCTTCAGGAGGCGGCTCTTGTGAGAGTCTCTAGGGCAGGGGTGTCAAAGTGATCCAGTAAAGGGCCGTTTGGCTGCAGGTTTTCATTCCAACCAAGCAAGAACACAGCCAGACCTGCAGCCAGACGGTCCTTTACTGGATCAGTCTGACACCCCTGCTCTAGGGTTTCCATCTGGACATTACTGATTCTGCTTTCTTGGGCTCTATTGCTAATTTAGCACTGACTGATTTGTGTCCGTAACACCTACACTTGTCTAGTCCCATTCATATTTTTCTTTAATTCTTCTTTGATAAGACACAACTACGCCAAAACCAAACTAGCATGAGATGCCTTTGAGTTAGCGTGCGAGTGTAAATGTGTGTAGAAGCCGTTCACCGGGACTTTCTTAGGAGTTCTGATACTCGAGACTGTGACGACGCTCGTTTTAAATGTATTTGTTTTGATGTCTTGTTTTAACCCTGGACTTCTAAATCCCCTGCCTGCACAACACGTTTTATCCTTGGGTGCAAATGGAGGATTCTTGAACCTTGAATTTTAGACTTTGGCATCTTTTTGTGAAATTAAATAAAGGGTTCCTCAAGGTAAGCTACCAATGAAAGTGTTGTTTATCTCCAGTATAGAAGATTTTCATATCATACTCAGCGCTACTGCTCTCTTTGGCATTCTGATACTTTATGTTTTGTGATTTGTGCATGCATTCATTTGTCTTTTCTTGAATTATTCCGTCTTTTCTCAACCAATTAAGGAAAGGAAAGTTGCTGCTATGACTTAGAAATTTAAATTCTGCTTAAAATAGAAGATACTGTAAATGCAATAAGCTGCAACAAGTCTCCAGATTGGGAGTGTGGTGTGAAAATGCCCTAAGCCGCACTCTGGGGGTATCAAAGGGCTCAGGACTGGCTTACGGTGGGGCTAAAGTGGAACGGCGGGGAAGGTGAAGGATGTGAATGAAGGTTAGGAGGTCGGAGGAGAGGGTGAGTGGGTGGTGATCTGGGGCTGAAGCTGAGAGAGCAAGAGGGGGAAGAAAGAAGAGAGAGAGAGAGAGAGAGAGAGAGGGGAGAAGAGATATATAGAGCAAAAAAAAGAGAAGCATGTATTCACAGTGGACAGAACAGCTTCAAAATGTCGCTCCGGTTCATGTGTGTTTGCTGACGTGACTCTCTCAAAACCCTGAAGGAAATCTGGACCAGATGGTTGAAAGACAGGACCTGATACAACGAATTCAGTCACTCTGAAAAAACACGCAAACCTTAAAGGTTGAATACGGAGAACGAGCCAAACACCGCCATCTAGTGTCTCAAGATCGTAGTCGCAACAACAACAAAAAAAATTCCAGCAGTCGGGTTGCCAGGTTTGTTGCCAAGTGTGTGAAGCGATCAGACGGCGCCATGTCAGCGATGAATCATACAGGGTAACCACTAATTTGGACTAGTGGTTAGCACTGTGGCCTCACAGCAAGAGGGTTCCTGGCTTGAATCCCGTCTGGGGCCCTTCTGTGTGGAGTTTGCATGTTGTCCCCGTGTCTGCGTGGGTTTTCTCCGGGTTCTCCGGTTTCCTCCCACAGTCCAAAGACGTGCAGGTGTTCGGTTCATTGATGACTCTAAATCACCCGTAGGTGTGAATGGTTGTCTGTCTCTGTTCGTCTCTATGTGTCCTGTGATAGACTGGCGTCATGTCCAGGGTGGACCCCGCCTAACGCCTGATGTCAGCTGGGATCGGCTGCAGCCCCCACCCCGGGATAAGCGGTTGAAGATGAATGAATGATTTAACGTTAGCTGTGGTGTGATATCGATTAGCTAGCTCTCAACCCAAAATGATTCTTGTGTCTGTATCAACAACAGACAACCCTGGCAACCAGCGTTGTCCAACGCTATTGTCCCGGTACAATGGAAACAAAACGTGACAGGAAGTCATTGTCAAACCCGTCCAAAAATGTTTAAAATACAAATTCAGACTAAATTTATTTTATGGAAAATCAATACTTGCATTGTGTACCCCTCAAAACGCCCACAGGTGTATTCTTTTATTAGAAAATATAGATTTTAATAAAGATTCTACATATTCAACCTTTAAATTACTCACACCTGTGGGTCGTAATCTCACTCTCTACACACACACACACACACACACGCACACACACACACACACACACGCTGCTCACTGACATACTCTTTCTAGCGACTGGGGAGTGAGACAACAGAGGCCGCCTTCACTGCCCAGTGAACACGACTTTGACTCAGAGAAACTGTGTTTACACATGTAAACGCTGTCGGGTGGAACAGGGAAGTTGGTCACTGGCATCACTTGCAAGTCGCGTACGGCAGGCTATGATTGGTCAGGGAGGGTCCGACATGTGTCTTGGACAACTTACGACAACAATGTCTGATCTCAGCGTTTAAAAAATATTTCAGGTTCATTTTTTGGAAAAGGAGACAGAGCCGTTTAAACCAACTGTCTCCTGGGAGTTCATGTCTAACTAAAAAGGTTTGTTTCCTGTCGCAGGAAGACACTAATCACCAAAGTTTAGAGTAAACAACGTCTTCTCGTGACATTGACAGCTCAGGAAAAATTTCCGGTAATAGAGTGAAGAGAGATGTGGCTGAAAACATGCAAATTAACCGCTGATTATGCAGCAAAAACACCTCTAAGTTAAAGATGCAATGAATGGTAACGCTAGAAAGTAGTTGGAATGATTCATTCATCTTCAACCGCTTGTCCCTGTCAGGGGGCTGGAGCCGATCCCAGTTGACATCGGGCGTGAGGAGGGTCCACCCTGGACAGGACGCCAGTCTATCACAGGACACATAGAGACAAACAGAGACAGACAACCATTCACACCTACGGGTGATTTAGAGTCATCAATGAACCCAACACCTGCACGTCTTTGGACTGTGGGAGGAAACCGGAGAACCCGGAGAAAACCCACGCAGACACGGGGACAACATGCAAACTCCACACAGAAGAGAGCCGGGATTCGAACCAGGAACCCTCTTGTTGTGAGGCAACAGTGTTAACCACCACACCAAAAAATAAAAACCAAACATGGCCGCCACAGCTCACTTCACACTCGCTCCATTGAATGCAAATATCTAATTTATCATCCTCTCTCGTTCCAGGACCCCAAACCGGTTTCTGTCCACCTGGCGAAGGGTCCGGCGGCCGGACGAACCGTGATCACCATCCAGGGACACGACCTGGACACGGCGACTAAGGACCACCACTGTGTCTCCTTGTTGGAATCACTAAAAAACAAACCCATTCTATCTATTATAAGTTAGTGTTACGTGAAACGTTGTTGTTGTTCCGAGACGCAACCATTGGCTCAGAAACCGTCTCCAACCAGCCGACTCTCGCCACTCAGCCGTGCGGTAAAGGCTTCCTGCAGGACTTTGAGTCAGAGTCACGACACAGCATGAACAGCAACAGCAGCTGGAGGCCGTTCTGGTAATAATATTCACATGAGGAGCATTACGTGTGGATGGAAGTGAGTCGGAGCGACACACACCTCTGCTCAGTCCGTCGGGCCCCCTGAGGATCCGGCATTCCTCGATCTGGCCGAACGCGGAGAACATGACCCGGATGTCGTTCTCGTTGCACTTCTTCGACACCATGCCGATGAACAGCTTCCTGTCTTCCACCGCTGCAGAGCCAAAGGAGAGAAAGAAGGGGGGAAGATACGCAGTGTAAATAGAAAGGGAGGACAGCACTTCACAGCTTAAAGGACAGAAACGGTTTGTTTAAATGTGGGAATGGTTCATTATGTTACCAAATATGAGCTAATTTGCATATTTACAGGACAGAAATGTGAAAATTGGGTTCGGAATTCTTGTTTTATTTTGTTGACACATTAAAGTCAAACGGATTTTACAGATATCTCCTTTTATCAAGACATTTTCAGCTTATTATTAGGACTAAAATGTGCTTTAAATGACGCTGTGGGTGATGTGTGAACAAACCCTTTTGTTAAAAACCTTCAGAGTATCAAATCAAATCAAATCAACCTTTATTGATACGGTGCTTTTCATACAGAAAAGTATCACAAAGTGCCGAGTTACAGAGATGTACAGAAAAGAGAAACATCAAATCAAATCAGGGGAAGAAAGTTAAAAGAACACTCCCACCCCTACAGTCATGCACAGAGACATACACACACACATGTATACATTCACACACACACACACACAGATACACACACTCTCACCTACACAAACACTAGCTGTCACTACAGAGACATGGCCGGGCAGCGAGACCTGAGGTACAGAGGAGGCTAGAGGAAGCTCCCTTTAGGGGGCCAACCACACCAGGAGAGATCCCAGTCCAAGGTCACAGGGAGCACCGCCACAGAGACCCCCCCAACCCGGGCAGACAGGAGCCCCCGCACCAAGGCGCAAAGCTCTCTAGTCGCCCGGGCCAGAACTGTCCACGGGACAGCACCCCCCGCGGCCAGACCAGAGACAACTCCCAATCTGGCAGGCAACACGAGGGACTCAAACATAAAAGCATAAAAGCTTTTATACAGTAGATTGGGAAAGTTTTATGAAATGTTATGTTTAAAAATGCTAATGAGGTATTACGTAATGCTAACTTTTGGTAAATTTTGCAGAAATATTCAGACGCAAACAGACAAAGTGAAGTAAAATACATGTTATGTAATGTACAGAGCTGTTGTTGAATATGTGTGGTGTTTCTTTTTCTCTGAATTGTGCATTTTTAAAGATATAACTAGACATTTTTGTAAAAATGGAGTTAGATGAGGAGATCAAAGCACAACTTGATGACGATGATGATGAGGATGTTCTCTTTGTGTTTCCCGTACAGACATGAAAGTGGCTTCAATCGTCTTATCCAACTCTCTAAAGCTATGAATGAACTATGATGAGCTATTTCTTTAATGGTACAGAACTATTCCCTTTAATGTTACTTATATTTCAGCCCGTTTTTTACCCCAGGGCACCAAACACTGCTGATCTTCACGGCCCTCTGCGTTTGATACAAACGCACGAGGCACCCTTGAGCATCTGTATGAGGTCACCGGGCTTTCAACTGTAAACCCATCCACGTCAATAGTGGACGCTCAGACGACAGAAGTAAGAGCGACAAAGTCTGTCCGCGTAGGGAGGAAGTTTGACGCTTTTCATGTCCGGTGAGTCACAAACATTAGCCCCTAATCAAGTGGTTTAGTCGTTTAAACCTAACCACTTGTTCCACCTGTAGAACAAGTATTCACATCACCAGGTTAGTATGATACCCATTCACGTCAATAGTGGACGCTCAGACAACAGAAGTAAGAGCGACAAAGTCTATCCGTGTAGGGAGGAAGTTGGGATCGAACAAACACAGGACTGTTTCCATGTCACTTACACTACAAACATACTTATTTTTACCCGAACCAAGTAGTCTTGTTGTTTAAACCTAACCCACGTGTTCCTGTAGAACAAGTATCCACATTAACAGGTTGGTATGACATCTATATACGTAATATGAAGTCAGATATAATGCTGTAAAAAGACGACTAGAAGTGGACCGCAAAACAACTTAGTTAGGATTAGAAAGACAAATGTCGTGGTTTGGATTAATACTTCACTTCACACTTAAATCCGCCTCTAAACCAACACTGATTTGACGGTCGCTTGGCAAACTTCTCCAAACTCAGGATTGGCTCACGAGGCTAAGATACAACATGACGACTGGTTACGTTTAGGCAATGAAACAACTCGGTAAAGATTAGAAAAAAGGTTGTGGTCGAACTTAGTACTTCAGGTCCACGAACGTCGAAGGGCGTACTGTGTTTCGGGACTCATCCAACACCCTGACCCTCCTCCTTTGCGCTCTTATACCACATCACCTGATTCGCTTCTTTGCTCTGGATGTAATTTCTACATTTAATAAATATGTGATTACATGACGAGTCAGGATGAGATCAGCTCGGTATATTTCCTGTTTTGTTTCTCAGTTTCTAAAACACACACTCACACACACACGCCACAGTCGCCCAGAGTGTGTGGGTGACTGTGGCTTAGTGGGAGTGGGTCGTCCGCCTTTTGAGAGATTGACGGTTCGATCACCACCTTCCCCGGTCCACATGTCGAAGTGTCCTTGGGTGGGTAAATGTGGTGTGAATGGTTAGATTAGATGGTCTGTAGATGTCCACTGCCATCAGTGTGAATGTCTGTGTGAATGGGTGAATGTGACAAACACTGTGAAAGCGCCTTGAGTAGTCAGAAGACTAGAAAGGCGCTTTATAAGTACAAGTCCATCTACCATTTACACACACACACACACACACAATAAGAGGAGGAGAAAGAACGCCAGGCTTTGGTGTGAACAAAGCGAGCGAAACAGAAGAAAGATAAAACAAAAACAGAAAACTTTGGGGGAATGTGGAAAGAAGGAACGAGACAGGACAAAACAGCAATGAAAAGAAACAGCCAGAAAGAAAGAAAGAGAAGAATACAGATAGGAAGACAGTGGGAGAGCAATGAAGACAGACAGAGTTCATGTATTTCATCATGCCATCTGCGAGGCTCTGATCAATGTCTCATTATCACTTCAACACCGACTGCTTGCTGAGACTCTCCAGCTTGTTCTCTCTCACCCTCCCACCATCCTCCTCTCCTCCTCCCCCTCTCTCTCCCTCATGGATTCCTCTGCTTCTCCCCTTCGCTGACACAATCCCTCCTTCTCCGGTGCAATCTCGAGGAAACGCCGAGCCGGCTGCAGGTTAACAGTGAGAAACTCGGAGTGCACGTGAGCGGGGTTAAGTGTGAATCAGGTGAGAGCGAAATCCTCATCGCCTTCGCAGGAAACAATGTGTGTGCGTGCACGTGTGTGTGTGTGTGTGTGTGTGTTCCCACCGCATTCAATGCAATGCTAATCCAATTCATTTTTAATGAGGAAACTGTCAGCTCTCACCGCGAGGCGAAAGAGATAAGCGGTCTGTTGCACTCTGGGAAATCAATAGCACACTTGTTTATTTTGCTGTTTGAATTGTGTGTTTAAAAAAAAACAAACCGTCGGGATACGCCGCCAAGATAAGTGTTGTTTCAAAAAGCTTTAACTCCTTTGTACACAGCGGGCGCGGGTGTGTGTGTGTGTGAGCATCACTCCAGAGGAAGATTACCGCAAGTCTAACAGCAATGTAATTAATTTACTCTGTGTCGATAGAAAAGAAAGAGAGGAGATACCGTTACAATTGACTGTTACTGTGGGCTTTTTGTCGGACGAGGCAGGCGGGCCGCGGCGATAAGACTCATAAAGCTGCGCTCTGGGATGATCTGGAGCCAGCTTTGCATTCTGGGAGAAAAAGCGGATGCAGAATTGGCTTCATGCTGCGTTTCAACGCATTAAGAAGAAAATCACAAAAGTTTAGTGGGAAGAAATAAAAAAACGCTGCTAAAGGATCCACCGATAATGTAATCTCTCCGTTATAATGTACGTCTCCTTCCTCCGTCTCCTCCTCCACTGACTAAACTAATAAACCTCCGAGCAGCCATTTGTCACTGTTACAGCGACTCCAACACCGGGTTTATTAAAGGTCATTACCATTAAGTGGATGGATACGTTACGTATGGTCTGCTCTATATTTCACCCTTCTGGCTGTGAGTAGTGGCTGCTTTATTAAGTTCTGCCGTCGTTATCCCGCCCGTTATGTCTTATAAAGTCGTATTTCGCCATTTTTCAGCGGAGCACATGATGGCGGTTTATAAGGATGTCTTCCCCCTGCCTTGCTGGATACTGTCGTTTTATTGTATTCCCCTGCAGCGGACGGTGATATAGCAGGTGGCTTATGATGCTAATTCATCGTCCGTGTGTCAGTCACAAGGACTCCTCTGTGATGTAAAGTTATGGCAAAGCCCGGGCTTTTTTAATATGTACACACGCGGGGTTCCTGTACGTGTCAGATACCTGTACCTGGATTTGAACGGGGACTCCATCTAATCGTGGTTTTATCCATTTTTCATATTCTACTCAATTACACAGCTTTAAGGGTCAGTTCACCCGAATTGCAAGAACACACATTTTCTCACCTAGCCATGCACATAATTTTCAGTTTGATAGTTTCTTGAGCTCTGCCACCATGAATAATCCACAGACACCACTGACAACAAGAAAGAGCTATAAAAAAACACTGTCGGCTGTGAGGTCCCAGGATTTTGAGCAGGGATGTGGCTCTGGGGAGAGTTGTTGCTGGCCTCGTGAGACCATCCCGATCTCCGAGCTCCGTTGTATTTTACTCGCAGATTAGTCTGGTAACGTGCGGGGGAGGATTTCTGGAGATGTTTGACGATGTTTGAACCAATCAGCGTTTGTTTAGAGGTGGATTTAAGTAAAATGAGAAGAGACTGTTGAGTGTAAACAACATGGAGGCTATGGCTACATGGCGGCTACAGCTATGGAGCAAGCCGCTCACTAACTCTTTGTTCTCTGGATCCTTCTGTTGAATATGGACCGGGCTCCTGAAATTGGGCCTTTGATCCGTAAATTCACGTTAAACACAAAGGGAAAATCTCCTTTACCCACATGTTGTTTCCTTTCTGAGCTTTGCCCCGACACTGTACATCACATACACACCAGAGGTGCCCAATCCTGCTCCTGGAGAGCTACTGCCCTGCATGTTTTAGGTTCCTCCCTGCTCCCACACACCTGTGCCAGCTTCACCTGCTCGATAACGAGTACATCATTAGACTCAGGTGTGTTAGAGGAGGGAGAAGCCTAAAACATGCAGGGCAGTAGCTCTCCAGGAGCCGGATGGGGCACCCTGACCACCAATACGCTTCAGTGATCTGATTGGTTGATTTGGCCCGTATGTTGGTGACAGACAGATGGTTTATCCAATCAGCAACAAGTATTTTTGCCTCTTCCCGAAAGATCTCCAAACTAGAATTCCCAGATGGATATGCTGACACTGATACCAGTGTTGGAAACATACACTGTATAATGAAGATGGACATACTGTAGCTACCGTGACGTTACCCACTGGTTCGCGGACGTGGTCATATTTGGAAGAAATCAGGCTAGCTGTATGTCTGCCGTTTAAATGGCCGTGTGCTAAGCTTAACAATAAAGAGGGAAACCATCTAAAGGGCGAGTCATACGGCGAACTTTTGCAGACAGGTGAACTGGGAGCTCCAGTCGCCGCAGTGACATAGAGCCGGTTGAAAATCACCAGTTTCACTTAAGTTACCAGCTAACGTTAGCTAGCATATTTTGTAGCGAGGTGCAACCAAATGCTGATCAAGACAACAATAAAAATATATGAAATCTGTGATGAAGGGAAAACACTGTGAGGGGGTCAGAGTCCAAAGCTTTAACCCCCAGACGAGACGACTTTTAAGACATTATTGTCGATCAAAGATGTCTATAATGTCATAATCACCCCAACAGCAGATAAAACCTAAACTAAGAACATAACTCTCTTAACACAAGAGGGAAATCACAGTATGTGTTTTTACAGGAAGTGACTAATTGTGCAGAACCTCAAAAGAGAAACCAAATTGAGACACTGTGTCCACAATGTCTGCCCACCAAACTACAACTCCACTAAAGTCTTTAAGTTTCCAAATGTCCCTCGACTAAATATCACTGAAGGTAATGAACCTGACAGAGTTATCGCTGCGTCGAAAATGAAACCAATTAAAAACAGATTGGAATAATAGAGCAACCTTGTAGAAATGTCCTTAAAAGACACAATAAATCTGATTTCTGCGTCCGTGCATTAACTGATTTTCTTGGTTTATATAACATTTATGTAAAAAAGTGTCAAAATTCCTCTATTTTCTGTTATATTTCCATTAAAGTTGGTGATGTGGATCGTATCCAATCAAATATTAAACCACCCAACGTGTAAAACTCTTGACTTCCACAGATCAGGGGTTGCAGGACTTTAAAGTAAAGGGTCGAAGTTCAAAAAACATGTTTATATTTCCAGAAGTTTCTAATTTCTCACTTGTTTTTCGTGACTGAACGATGCAGGTGAGAGAGAGGTGTGGGTGGATGGATGGCGTGCAGCTTCAGTTCCCAGTAGTTCCCCAAAGTCTCCGTGATGGAAAGGTCATGTCAACTTCATGTTTTGGTTAATTCACAGAGGAGGAAGATGCTTGAGTAACATTTAAATAATGTTCATTCATTCATTCATCTTCAAACGCATATCCCGGTACTCTGGTACTCTGGGCTCCTGCATCCCTCTTGAGTATGTCCACGTATGTTAGTGTGGGACGTCCTCTTGACCGGCGCCCGCGTGTCGTGTCGGTTCCCACAGCACCAGCTTGCTGGCTGACAGTTCTGGGTGTCTTTGGCAGTGCCCTGCAAGTCTCATTCTCCTTACAGCGATCTCTTCACTCACCCTTGGTGTTCCCTCATACAGGATTATGTTGGTTACATGTGCATTCTTGCTGATGTTAAGCACTGCACGCGACATCCTGGTGTAGCACCCGTCCAGGGACTTCTTTAGGGTCGGTTTAAGGGTCCAGCATTCACTGCCATAGAGCAGAACGGACTCTACTGTCGCATAGAAGAAGCTGAGTTTGATTTGGCGGGGGGGAGATTGGAGTTCCATACACTGGTCCTCCCGTTCAGGGTCCTCCACGCAAGTGCCTTCCTCACTTTTAGATCTTGCTCAGTTGAGTTGACCCATGAGCCCAGGTGATAGAAGTCATGAACTTCTTTCAGCACAGTGCCTCCTGCTGTAGACAGAGGTTGATGTTCTGGTGTAACGTACTTTACCGTACTTTTCCGTACTTTTCCGTACTTTACCTTAGTTGTATAACAAACTTACCTATTTTTAACCCAAACGATGACTTTTTCCAAAGATATCCAAGTAGTTTAGTTTCAATTCACAACATTAACCTCGTGTTTAACTACTTACGTTGCTTACTTATCGTACTTATCATACTTGACGTACTTGACGTACTTGACAGACTCTACGTACAAACCAGTATCTTTTTCTACAGCTAACAAACTATTTTAGCTCCAATTCACAACGTTAAACACGTGTTTATAACTGTTTGACAACGTTCGCCTGTCGAGGACGTGTTAAAACAAACGTAATTGGGGAGAGCTGATGCAGTTAAGTTGCACTTATGTGAGGTTTACTTTAAAGACACCCCGATATTTCCTCTGGCATACTTGACGTACTTAACATACTCTAGGTACAAACCAGTATCTCTTTCTACAGCTAATAAACTATTTTAGCTCAAATTCACAACATTAACCTCATGTTTAACTACTTACGTTGCTTACGTATCGTACTTGACGTACTTGACAGACTCTACGTACAAACCAGTATCTTTTTCTACAGCTAACAAACTATTTTAGCTCCAATTCACAACGTTAAACACGTGTTTAAAACTGTTTGACAACGTTCGCCTGTCGAGGGCGTGTTAAAACAAACGTAATTGGGGAGAGCCGATGCAGTTAAGTTGCACTTATGTGAGGTTTACTTTAAAGACACCCCGATATTTCCTCTGGCATACTTGACGTACTCAACATACTCTACGTACAAACCAGTATCTTTTTCTACAGCTAATAAACACTTTTAGCTCAAATTCACAACGTTAAACTCGTGTTTAACTACTTACGTTGCTTACTTATCGTTCTTGACGTACTTGACAGACTCTACGTACAAACAAGTATCTTTTTCTAAAGCTAACAAACTATTTTAGCTCCAATTCGCAACATTAAACACGTGTTTAAAACAGTTTGACAGTGTTCGCCTGTCGAGGAGAGCGGATGCAGTTAAGTTGCACTTATGTGAGGTTTACTTTAAAGACACCCCGATATTTCCTCCGGCATATACGGCGTTTCCTCGTTAGGATCAGAAGGAAACGACGCTTGGTAGAAGAGGAAATCACTTCAGAACTGGATCTGCAATATGTAGTTTGGAAATGGGTTATCTGAGGACGGGGTGTGTGACAGTGCCTGTGTGAGATATATGCATAAAAGTGATTTTGTGTGTATGCATGTGTGTGTGTGTGTGTGTGTGTGTGTGTTGCGAGAGGAGAATGCATACAGCATGTTTGTATGAGTGAGCAGCCACGGGGGAGAGAGGCTGGTTCACCATGAGGCCAAAACGATTCAACTCTCTCTGACCTCCTTCCGAAGCACCTTAATAATTCATCACACATATAAGAATATATTTATATACATCAGCATTTCCCCGACGTCTCTCTCCCTCTCCTCTTCTGTTCCTCCCAATGTCTCTCGCTCAATCTCACCCCCCGTCCCTCGTCGCGTCTGCCAGTCTGAGCCGCGAGCGAACACATGGCTGAGATAGCTATTACCAAGCAAATTTAGAAAGGCTATTGATGCATATGTGTGTGATATTGATGCGTCTGTCACTGTGTGTCGGTGCGGCCACTCACCGTTAGATTTCTCACTGTCTGCAGGTTTCATCTGAATAGGGTGGTGCATCTGCGGAGACAGAGAAGGAGGACAAAATGTATTAAACACGTGCGTAAACAAAATTTTGCACCAGTTTTGAGGTTTTTCTGTGCTTAAAACAAATGTGGCTCAACTCTGAAAGACTTCAGAGTTGATACAAAGAAAATACAAAGAACAAGAGCAACATCGATTGTGTCTAGATGGCAGTACTAGACACGTTAACCCCTAACCCCAACCATTCAACCGCTTGTCCCTGTCGGGGTCGCGGGGGGCTGGAGCCGATCCCAGCTGACATCGGGCGTGAGGCGGGGTCCACCCTGGACAGGACGCCAGTCTGTCACAGGACACATAGAGACGAACAGAGACAGACAACCATTCACACCTACGGGTGATTTAGAGTCATCAATGAACCGAACACCTGCACGTCTTTGGACTGTGGGAGGAAACCGGAGAACCCGGAGAAAACCCATGCAGACACGGGGACAACATGCAAACTCCACACAGAAGGGCCCCAGCCGGGATTCGAACCAGGAACCCTCTCGCTGTGAGGCAATAGTGCTAACCACCACACCACCTTCAATAACCTTTACCATCTAACTTTAACCATTCAATTTTATACCTTATCAAATCTCATGAGGGCAGAAAAACGTTATCCTTGCCAATGGTAAAATACAGAGAAACATTTGAAATGGTCGTTCTTATAAAACTAAACCTCGACACGAAGACCGCGAGACAAACGTAACTGTTGGAGAACCGGAATAGTTTGGAAAATCAGAGTGACAATTAAATGAGAAAGTAAAAATGTAATGGCTGAGCTTGTACTTGACTGATATAAAGACAAGGAAGAAAGACAGAACGATCGACTTCGAGGCCGATGTCTAACCTTAACCATCTAACTCAGGGGCGTCCGATCCTGCTCCTGGAGGGCCGCCGGCCTGCATGACCAGGTTTCTCCCTGCTCCAACACACCTGAGTCAAGCGATGATCGAACCTGAGACGAGCTTCAGCTGCTTGATAACGTGCACATCATTGGAATCAGGTGCGTTGGAGCAGAGAGACACCTATAACATGCAGGACGGCGGCGCCCCTCCAGGAGCAGGATCGGACACCCCTGATCTAACTGATCTCGGGCTGAAACTCGTAGCTAAGCTAACTCGTAGCTGCGTAGCTAACCGGACCAAACTTTGCAGATGTCACTCACACCTGACTGAGATGTGATCACACTGGGATTCGGACTCCAGTTGCGTCCGGCCGACCCGGAGGCATCCTGAGCTGTTGTGCACGCCTTTACTGATTGACTTTATTTTCATTCTTCCTCGCTCGGAGATGAGATGCAGACGCAGATTGCGTGTTCACGTCAGGTGTAAACGCAGTCTAAATGCTTCAGTTTGCACTTGTCTTTTGAGATACTGCATATCTGTGTGATGTGCCCCAGAAGCAGCTTAATGCAGCTGAATGATGGATGTGTTTTTAAGGCGGCGCCTCTTCTTTTATGGAAAACAAGAAAACACTTCACAGATGAGAAGGCTTTGTCACCTCTCTCTCCCTTTATCTCTCTCTCTCTCACTCACTCTCTCTCTCTCACCCTCCTTCAATCTCTCCTCCTCTGTCCCTTTCTTATTCCCTCCATCTCTCTTTCCTTTATGGGAGATTATGTGGCTGTTTGATCTGCGGAGAGACGAATGACAGTGATTCTCCAGATCTAGCCCAGTATCAATCACACTCAGAGTCAAATACCAGCAGAGAATGTGAGTGAGTGTGTGTGTCAGTGTGTGTGTCCGTATGAGTGTGTGCGCCCCGTCTTACCCAGAACGCCCCTGGGCTCAGTCATGCTGTGACAGAAGGCTTTGATCTTCCAATTCTATCACACACCTTTATCCCAAACCAACTCTCTCCCTCTTGCTCTCGTCCTTATCATCCTCACTCTCTGCTCTTCCCATCTGTCCCACACACACACGCACTCACACACTCACACACACGTCTACTCTGTGACCGCTGATTACTTCCCAAACCGGCCTGATGGGGGCAGTCTATGGTGGAGGGGGGCACAACAAAGACAGACAGACCTGAGGCTGCAGACCATTATGGACTCCCTCCAAAATATCACAAAAAAAAAAGAACAAAGAGACTAACAACCCCCGTCTCTGCAGCTGTGCAACAAGCCAATCACGGCACACCCTGAGACAAAAGGGTGGGCATTTTCTGATGGCTGACATTAGGCTGTGATTTGTAATGGATCTCGGGCCCAAATTTCGCCCCTTATAGCAGGAAGGTAAGGACAACTGGTAAGACTGAAAGAAGAAAGGACGTGACTATCACTACAGAGAAGCAGCATCAGTGATAAATGTGTGTATGTAGATGGGATGCACTAAACATTCACTGCATAAACTGCAGCATGGTTTGCACATTTGAGCTGCAAATCTTCTGTTAGGCTGCAGGATTCTCCCTTCCTCTTCCCCTGACGGAGGCCAAGAGGCAAGAATACAGTGTGCAGAGATGGCACGTGGAGGACAAAAATTAAGATTTGCAGGTTTAAATAGGTAGAGTAACACTATTCTATACATCACATTTGTAGATGGATGAAACATGTGCAAAGAAATTGAAAAAAACAAACAAAAAAATGCGGTACACATGAAAAAACACATGAAAACATTGAAATAAAAACTACAAAAAAAAGCCTTTTCATGCAATGGTCATGCAAGAATATAGAAAAAGATCAGAAAAAAGAAAGTGAAAAAAGAAAGTGTAAATAAAAGAGAGTGTAAATTAAATAAGAAAGCAAAAATGAAATTGAAATGTAATGGTTGAACTTGTTCTCTTCTGTGTGCATGAGCCATGTGAGTCTGCGTGAAGAGCAGAAGAAGGACAATACAATACTAACTCTTTATGAAACATGTGCAAAGAAATTGAAAGAAAAACGTTTACCCCCAAAAAATGCGGTACACATGAAAAGATAGAAAGAAAAACTACTAAAACGGCCTTTTCATGCAATGGTCTGCACATAGAAACAGATCATAAAAAAGAAAATAAAGAGTGTAAATTAAATGAGAAAGTACAAATGAAATTGAAATGTTATGGTTGAACTTGTTCTCTTCTGTGTGCATGAGCCATGTGAGTCTGCGGAGAGAGTAGAAGACGGACAGAATGACCTAAATCTAAAGTAAAAGACAGAAAAGGCAAAAGAGAGAGAGAGATAGCAGAAAGTGACGGAGACGTGGTGACAGAGAGAGTGCTGGGGAGAAAAAGGATCAATGCTTGTACTTATACGGCGCCTTTCTAGTCTTCTGACTACTCAAGGACACTTTGACATGTGGACCCGGGGAGGTGGGCATCGAACTGCCAATCTCTCGAATGGAGGACGATCCACTGATCCACAGTCGCCCCTATCAATAGAGACATAAGGAGGGAAAAGGTTCCCAGACACTGGACGGACAGGAATAGTGGCTGACGCTCCAGGCTGCAGTCTCAGTGCAGTATCACTAACACAAGGACAGATGCAGGGACATGGATGAGGTGTGTGTGTGTGTGTGTGTGTGTGTGTGCGTGTGTGTGTGTGTGTGTGTTGGTTGAAGCCACATCAAAAGAAGCAAAGTCATGTCAAAGTAAAAACTTGGACGTCACATCAAGTCACTCGTCGTTAATCCCTTTAAAGTCCGTCCTCTAAAGGCAGAAAACAAAAAAATCAAAAGTCACGACAGCTTCGTCCGCGGTGCCGTCATTCACTCTTGAAAAGCTGCCACGCGCACACACACACACACACACACACACACACACACACACACACACACACACACACACACACACACACACACACACACACACACACACACACACACACACACACACACACACACACACACACACACACACACACACACACACACACAAAAACAATAAACAGCACACGCTCACACAGGAACAAAAAACTCTGTCTGCTTGCCAGGCGTCCCCTCCTCAGGTCTGTCTGCCCAGAACGCCCGGCGGGTGGCGGCGCTGTCGACACGTTTGATCTCAGAGAGCTCCCGCCGAGACCCACAACGCGAGCCTCTCCTCCGCTATCCCACAATTCCACAGTGCTGTTTCTTCTCGCCCGGCAGGCCCCCAGTCGCAGTCTGCCATTCATTATGCACTCAGCGGGAGCCCCGCAAAACTACCAGGTCCTCGCCGCGCTCAGGGCTCGTAACAAAACAGCACAGAGAACCAAAAACTTCACAATGTAAAGCCATGTGTGCAGGCGGCGTGATGCTGCGCTGGCATTTAGCTTAACAAATGCGTCTGTCAAGTCAGGAGGCCGCTTAATCTACTTCCTGTTTACCTTCCACAGCCCATGTGAGAGTCAATTCATCCTCCTGTGACAAGGAGGATGAATCCTTTCTTCTCTGCTCTCACTTTTCTTTCTTTCTCTAAATCTCTGTCGAAAATGTTGTCTCGTATGACTTAAAGTGTGATTCAGGCGCAAAATCATCCCATGGTCTTTTTCGGCACTTACACGCATCAAATAAGCCAGCGAGATACGAGCCATTTTTTCGTGTACGAGAAATCCGGTAGAGTCGCTAACAGCCAGACGTAGCTAACATTAGCTCGGGGCAGCACGGTGAAGGCATTCAAAGGTCTTTTTTAACCACTAATGCTGCTGAAAATAACAGCAAACCTCTGCAGCAGCATGAGAAGAGTCCCTACACACACAACAAAGCACCAATGGGCTCCTTCCACTGTAATGGACTTTACTATGAGAGGAGCTGGTACAGGGGCCAGTAGGTAAGTCTTTAAAACACTCTTTAATAAACTCTGGCTTCACTAACTACGCTGTTGCTGCTTTGTTGTGTGTGTAGGGACTCTTCTCATGCTGCTGCAGAGGTTTGATGTTATTTTCAGCAGCATTAGTGGTTAAAAAAGACCTTTGAATGCCTTCACCGTGCTGCCCCGAGCTAATCACTGTTAGCTACGTCCGACTGTTAGCGACTCTACCGGATTCCACCGTTAATAGCTCATACACAAAAAACCTGCCTCGATGGCTTGTTTGATGTACGTAAGTGCCAAAAAAGACTGCGGGATGATTTTGCGCCGGATTACACTTTAAGACACTGATGATTTACAAAACATGAGTCAGCCGTACAGTTAAAGGGACGGTCCGGATTATTTGAAGTGGGGTTTTATGACGTGCTTCTGCGTGACCTTCTTTGTAACTCTTTATTTATCTGTGATGTAAATCCCTGTATGTTGATTAACACAACATTCAAGCTGTGAATGAGTGCTGGGGGGGATTGTGGATAGGAGTCACATGGGTTGCAAATGGTGACATTTGGTGGTCGTAAAACACTGATAACATCCAATGGGGTCATAAACATTGAGTAGTGTGTTTGGTTGGAGACCCAGCTGTAGGTAGACTCTCTCCTGTATGCATGCAGTATTTAGTAAAGACATGATTTGAGAAACACTGAGGACTCCAGAGAATTTCTTTCACTGATGGCGGTCGACGCGCTCCCAGTTTGGAGAAGCAAACAGGAGGACGGACAAGGAAGCTAAGAAATGCACTTCTGTGGACGGGGGCATCAGTTAAACACATTTAAGACACCTACAAAAGGACCAATCTATAAGAATGAACACTTAAGCTGTTCACTCACATGCATATACAGATTTAAACCAACATTTCTTCTTCCTGTGTTTAAAGCATCCCGAGGCAACTGCAAGCCGCCTGTTCCCCCTGGGCTGTTCGCTGGCAAGGTGAAGTGGTGGAAATATTCCAAATATACGGTACGTTCGTTTTCTGTACCCCTGACTGCCTCTCCAAACTGTGCACAGGCTGATCACCGTCTACTGTAGGTAACACGCTGATACGGATAAGAACCTCATACAACCACACTTAAAAAACACAGGACTATCCCTTTAATGACGCACAGTTCAATTGAAAGCAATGCCCTGATGTTTTGTTATTACACTGTACAAGTTTGTCTAGCCTTTAAGTGGCTTATTAGCCGTTTACCAATGCATCCGCAGCGCACTTGACGTAAAGTGTCACTGTCTGCTTTTAATCATTTTTAGAGCACTCGAGTTGCCTTATTACAAACAGAGTTCACCGCTGATTGGAGTCACGCCGGCCGCCGCTGTAACACACACGAGAAACGCACACCTTTTGAAAATCGATTAACATTTAATTTACATACAAATGTGCAAACTAAAAGTCACCACTCACGCTGCTAACAGTGAGCCGCTGAGCCACCGTGTCGTCCCACAGTTTAGGAACGTCGTCGCTGGGAATAACAACTCCTTCTTTGCGGCGCCACAATTACCGCAGAGCAAATGTGTGTTACATTTATTAGCCTGCTATAAAATTGTTTCATTTATCTGGATTCATAGTTTGCCGAGCAGCGGCTACACAGGCACCAGAACCAGCGGTGGTTGTTGGCTTATCAGTGTTGAAATTAAATCTAACTTAATGACTTCATTCATCTTACACGGGGGGGAAATTCTCATTTTGCTCGAGTTGTTAGAGGTTTGAAGTGGAGTTCTTCCTCCTGATTGAGGTTTTCATAATGCCTACTCATTTCCAGCACATGTCCTGCTCATTACAAACATATATTTCATCAATTT
Organism: Echiichthys vipera; assembly: GCF_963691815.1. NCBI lineage: Eukaryota > Metazoa > Chordata > Actinopteri > Perciformes > Trachinidae > Echiichthys > Echiichthys vipera. Next base: position 2,888,528 of record NC_139845.1, read on the forward strand.
AATCATTACTTCCCTTATATTTTATGAGTTTTAGCCATTGGATAGCACGTTGTAGAGCTACTATACTATACTATAGATTAGACTCATCCTGTAGGAAGAACGGACCAGCTGTCAAACAATTTAACCTCTGTAAAATGGAGTTAATCCGATGGACTTCACACTCGGTTGGTGTCTTGCTGATGACCCGAGGACGTGCGGTGTCAAGTGGAAGCTCTTGAAATCTACGGGACATACACACGAGAGGGGAATTAACCCCTCGGAGGACGCGTTCCCCGCATGTGCAGTAGATCAGCGTTCATGAATTGTTGCACATTTGATCGTCTTTATGTTGTTTTAAGATGAACTGTAGAGATGCGTGTAGTGACGGACGTCTTCAAGCAAATACAGCGTCCATTTTGTCCATTTTGACCTTGCACACTCGCAAGTATAATCGTGGTTTTTGCACCGCCGCACGGCATGCTGGGTACAGCTCGCTCCCCGTCGCTCGCTACAGTTCATTCAAGAATGGATGAAGAAATGGAGTCTGGAGATGATCCACGGCAGCGAACTCTAACATTTTAAGCATCAGAAAAATGTGTTTCAGGAAATAGCCTGGTCCCAAATAGCTAGCTGTTAGCAAATGACACGTATAATCTAGCGTTGCTAGGGGACGCAACTATGTTACGGCAGGTGTCTCGCTCAGGACCCGAGTGTGAAGCAGCAAGAATGGAGGCCAAGTCTAAACAATCTAAACTAGTCTTTTTGTTTTCATTTTGGGAAAATTATGACGAAGAATATGGACTGAAAACCTGTCCATACTGAGGACCGCACGGCTAACATGCTAGCAACTCAGCCAACAGGCACATGGGAACATTAGCATTCATTTATGTCTCTGTGCAAGATTACTTCATCCAATCATCAGGGGAAATGTATCTCAATAAAGAGCCAGATGAGTGGTGTTGTAAGGTCCCCACTACACCAGAGGGATCAGAGCGCAGCGGGCAGCCAGGATACGACCTTCCAGTTATTGGACGGTGTCTTTAATCAACCCTCCTTCCTGGCTGAGGTGTCTATCTGCTGGACGAGCTGACACCCGCTAACCTCCCTCTCCTCCCTTTTTATCTCCATGTCCTCATCATGTACAGAGGCTCCCGGCAACCTGTCCGGGAGCCAGGCAGTCATGCGCTAACCCCCTCGGCTGGCGGTTAAACAGTCCCTCCCGGTGCATCAAGTCCGGGAAACTCTACACTTCCTAAATGTTAACTGCTGCTCCGGGTTCGCCCCCGCCGCCCCCGCCGCCACCTCTCGCCCGCCGACATCTTCCAGAAATGCCCCAGACGCTTTAAAAGTTCAGAGGTGGACTTCTCCTGGAGCCAGAGGACTAACTTGAGGCTCACGCTGGGAATAGGACGACTGTGTGCGGTGTGAGGAGAGTGTGTGTGTGTGTGTGTGTGTGTGTGGAGAATGCCCTTTGCCAGCAGTTGGCACCTTCAAAGCAACAGCCAACTTCACATGACCAGAGTGTGTGTGCCAAAAACTGGGGAGTGCACATACTGTATGGCACCAAACACCAAACTGTCTCTCTCTCTCTCTCTCTGTCTGGGTCTCTTGCTCCCTCTCTCTCTCTCTCCCTCTCTCTCTCTCTCTCTCTCACACACACGCACAAACACCCACACACGGCGACCAGACTCCTTCTCCTCCCTCCCTTCTGAGGGTGTGACGGTGAGCTGCTGGGTCAAAGTCAGGCAGATGGCTCTCACAGTCGGGATTCGATATCAGTGACCGAGACTGTACGACCACACACACACACACACACACACACACACACACACACACACACACACACACACACACACACACACACACACACACACACACACACACACACACACACACACACACACACACACACACACACACACACACACACACACACACACACACACACACAAACGCATGACCTCCAGACGGTGATCATTGCAGATAAAAGAAAAGACGCCTCACCTATGGTTTGAGAAAACTCTCATTAACTTCACCAGAGAAAACATCTTTCCTAAGACTCCCCCCCCCCCCCCCCCCCCGAGGCTTTCACGCGGTGCTGGATAAATTCAAAAAGTGTTAATTTGTGTCACAATATGATTGAAGTTCACTATTGTTTATTGTGCACACATAGAATTAATAGAAACTTCATTGAATATGCTTTTATATAATAAGTAATCTACTGTAACACAGATGACACAATGAAGGGATGTTGCGGTCAGCGTCAGACTGGAACGTGAAGAGTGGCAAACGGGGAGTCAGAGAGCGTAACCTGAGGATGGAGGTTTATCTTTTTACAGAAATGTGCGGCTGATGGGAGAAAATGTGCGCTAAAGAGGCTGGGGTTTGCCTCTACACCACCACTGAACGAATGAGAGGTGTGCATGCGAATGCGTGAGTGAGTGTGTATGTGGGATAAATGGTCGTAAAATTAAAATTGCGGATGTACCGACAAGTTTTTGGAACCAATCACTGTTAAAACTGTATAGTTACATTGGACAAGCGAGGCTCTGGGGTCGTCTGAGGTATTTGCAGAGACCTAACAACCCGCTAACCTCGAATACTGACGCAAAAGACCCCTTGGCCAAGCAGAAAATACTAAGAAAGTAAACTTTTTATCAATTCATGTGTTGCATATCAATGTTTTGCAATACTAGCGCAACAATCGCTTCGGAGCGGATGGGTTGCTTGGCTCCCCCGAAGTGTGGCTTGTGGCGCTCTCGCTCATCCGTTTGACACTGCGCTCGACATCGCGCTCGACACCGCGCGTCCTTGCGTCGTCAACAACGCGGCCACCAAGTGTGAAGTCGATCGGATGGACTGTTCTTGAGCTCTGCACTCGTACAAGCACACAGATTCTTTCATTTACACCATGACAATGCTGCTACAGCACTACCACCTGTTGGCCTAATGGGCCCAAATCTGTCACGTAAAAATATTAGAAACAGATTATGGATCAGCAGCTTATCTAATCTGAAGATTGTGACATCACTGAGAGAAAACATGACACTTTTAACTGTGTCTGTGTCTGTGAACCCCCCCCCCCCCCCCCCCTTTGCGTAGAGTCTTGCATGTACATCCAAAAGTAAACTTGGGGAGTGGGTTACTGTGCTCCAGCATCAACAACAGTACAACACACACTGCGTACACACTCTCTTGACACATTACACACACACTCTTGACACCTTACACACACACCGTCTGCTTCGGCACGTCACTCTGACAAACACCTTGATACAGATAAAGTGTGACTTTAATTCCTCTCAGCAAACAAAACCGCTATAAATCAAATTGTCCTTTACAATATCCCACGTCTTAGCGGGTGCTTAGCGCGCAGTTAGCCTACATTATCCCCACTTCATTTAGCTCGGTAAACAATTAACCCAGCGCACGCGCCTGTGTGTGTGCGTGTGTGTGTGTGTGTGTGTGTGAGAGAGAGAGAGAGCAGAATGATTGAGGGATTTGGCATTAGCTATGCTGCGTCGCATCTCCACACTAACTACTCTGAGTGTTTAACATAGTTAGCCGGCATTTAAAGCCGCCCTCCACCCTTTTTTCTTTCCCCCCCTCTCCCCCCTCCCCCTCCCTCCGCCAAATCAATATGCTGAAACGGCGCCACCGACTCGGAGAGAGAAGAGAGGGGTTAGGGGAGTTAATTTGAAACAAGCGATTAATATTTCTTTCGTTAAATACGAGCGCACACACACTCGGAGGGTGGACGCATCGATGAGGTTTGCCTTCCTTCAGCCCTGTTTGCGATAGCATTTGCATTTCACTACAGCAATTACAGCCCTTAATTGAATTGATTTCGATAATGAGCCTCTGTAATGACACCGCTGTGGGAGCGGCTGTGCACGTGTATGTCTGTGTGTGTGTGTGTGTGTGTGTGTGGGGGGGGGGGGGGGGGGGGGGATAATGAGTGAGCGACTGCTGTAACTTGGGATTTAAAGTAAAGAGTGAGGAGGATTTAAAGGGAAACACCTTTAAAAACACCGGCGCGTGCTGGTCAGCCGTCTCCGTTCAGCCTTTTTTCATGAACCGCTTGTTCGAGGTGTAACCTTTCAGCTTGTTGCATCACATCCTCCGGGCTATAACACATGAATGTTTGATGACACACGGCTTAGTACATGAGAAATTTAATATCCTACACCGCCGTATTTCCGCCAGTTCCAAGCTTAGCACCACCCACAACTACTTCCCGGGTCCTCGGGCGGTTACGGCGGTTCGGGTTTCGCAGGAGCTCGTCTGCAGACGCTCTACCAGTCAGTAGGAGTTACCCCCTTCTCTTTTTTCCCCCCTGCCAGTCGGCTCGTCTGCTCCTTAAGTGCTGCGTGGAGAGCTATTGTGATGGAGCAGCGATATGTGTAATAGGCTCGCATCTGAACAAACAACACACATCGACTGACAGGCTGTGGACATGAAGCATCCCTCCCCTCGCTGCACTGCTATCAAGCACTTTGTTGAAAACACACACACACTTGTGCACACTTGAGGGGGACGCCCAGGTATCGAGTTAGCGGATGAATGGGGCAGACGCTGCCCTTTTTTATGTCTTGCTTGCACTGTTGCCATTGATGGATTTGTGTCTGATTCAACTAACACGTCTGGTAGAGGTATCTCACACTATGAGGAGAGCTGTCAATCAAAAAAGGGTTTCGCCTCAGACAGCTCATCCAATCGTCACGCAGAAGCAGAGCGTCTGGGCCAGCCCACTGTCCCATAGACCCCCAGAGCGCTGAGCGTCCGATGGGCGAGACAAAGCCCAGCATTTATCCAATGACCGTCTAGTTTGGCTGCAGTGGAACAACCCGCTCTACGCTTCCCCATTCCCGTCTTTAAATGCGTCCTGTCCAGGGTGTACCGCGCCTCACGCCCGATGTCGGCTGGGATCGGCTCCAGCCCCCCCGCGACCCCGACAGGGACAAGAGGCTGAGGATGAATGAATGAATGTGTCCTGTCTACGGATTGCATCCTGAACAGCTCACACTCCTGAAGTGACCAGCATGCGCAGTCGATCATTGATGACGTCACGGCACAACGGTGTTTACGGAAGCAACCGCTGCAATGACCACTGGTATTGTAGGACTTAATGGCTTAATGCTATAAACCGTGTGTGGCAACTTCACTATTAACTTAACTTCCCTCTCCCACCACCGGGCGCCTGATTCACTGCTGTCAAAAACAGTGCAGTGCGGATCAGGATGATGTCAAAGTTGAATTGAATGCGACGGCAGCCAGGTCAAAAAATCCGATACCTATATCTGATTGAGTGACACATATAAAAGTGGCCTAATTCAGATTAAAACATCTCAGTGATTCAGTGCAACCTGTGCTGTTCACACTGTCATAGAGAATCAGATCTGGGTCACATGTGAATGAAAGAACTTGTAACTGCAGTGTGAACGTGGCCTTACAGTCCATTTGTTTCTTCAGCGTGCACACGAGTTCCCTTCAAAGGCTGAACAGTCAGACTCTGGAGCCCGTGGGCGCGTCTGCATGAAAGGACATGATTTCTCACTTCATTGGAAACGATAATACACATTATCGCTTACAGTCTGAGCCCCTACCTGCAGCTCAGTCGTCCGCCAGCTTGAAATAATAAAACGGACGATTAGATGACTTCTGTCTTTGCATTATAAATTGCTCCTTTTAAACCTTAACCTGTCTCCAGATCGCACTTTTGCTCTGATGGGGGGGGCCTTTTGATGTGCCTTTGGTTTTGCACGAGCCCACACAACCTTGTGCCTGTATTCTGGTAGCAGAGCCTCACTAATTATCTCGCCAGTAGAAAGGTAAGGGAGGTGGGGACCTGAGTGTGTGTGTGTGTGTGTGTGTGTGCGTGTGCGTGTGTGTGGTCTCAGTGCGACGACGGTAGCTTTTAATGAGCCCCACGCTTCTTATCAAGCTTGGCGCTCCACAAACGCTCTGATCCGCCCACATGGAGGACAGGGGCTCGACTGATCGCGTCTGAAGCCCCCCCCGCCACCACCACCACCACCACCCCTGCAACCACACCAACCCACCTCCCCCATGAACGCCCCCCACACACCCTGATCACCCTCCCTCTCTGCAGCCGTACTGTCAGAATGAAATATCCTTGAGAGAAACTGTGAATCAAAGGGCTTTTCATCCGTTCTCACAAAGGAAAAGAGAGATAGAGAGAGAGAGGGGGGTGGGGGGGGGGGGGGGGGGTTGGAGACGGAGATTCAACAGGACAAAAGAGGAATAGAGGGTGATGATGGAGGGGGGGGAAGAGGTTGAGAGACAGAAAACAAGGATAAAGGAGTGAACTTCTCCAGGCTGGAGGGCGCTCCAGAGGACACGTCCTAGATTAGCTCTCACCCCCTCCCTTCATCCTTTCCATCTCTCCATCCCCTCCCTCACTCTCCTTCACCAAGTTTCAGACGGAGTACGGCGGCCCCAGGGCCATCTTGGCGGGCGTCGAAGAGAGAAGGGGGGGTAGGGGGGGAGGAGGGGGAGCGGAGACACCGGGCATTTAGACATCTGTCAGCCACTAATGAAAGAGTTCAATTTAGTGGAAAATCTCAAACAACCTTGTCTGACAGGCTGCCTGACAGGCTTTAACTCGCCACGTGTTGTTGTTGCTGCTGCTGTCTACGTGTGTGTGTGTGTGTGTGTGTGTGTGTGTAAGTGTGAGTGTGTGGACGTGTCTCGCAGCGTGTGTTAGCGAGGAGGGTGGGTATGTCTACGATTGCATCTGGAGGAGGGGGGAAATTTAAAAAAAAGTAGTGAAAGAGGAAAAAAAATGTAATGAAATAAAGTGTGCAGAGGCATATGCTCATAAAAAAAGTGTGTGTGTGTGTGTGTGTGTGTGTGTGTGTGTGTGTGTGTGTGTGTGTGTGTGTGTGTGTGTGTGTGTGTGTTAAAGAGTCATGCAGGGGTGTGGATCAGTCCGTGCAGCAGGGATTGGGTCTTATGACTTTGAATCGCTCCAGGGGTACAGGGCATGTTTTTCGGCGATAGATGGGTTATGGTGTGTGTTTGTGTGTGTGTGTGTGTGTGTGTGTGTGTGTGTGTGTGTGTGTGCCTGTGCCGTTCAAGCTGCAGAGATGAACACACGGCTCTCCAGGCAACACATGCACATGCAGACAGACACACACACCCCCCCAGAGCTTCATTAGCAGGTCATTAGAAGCATCTTCGGTGAAAGCTGTTGTTCTTACAGAAACGGTTTTGCTTCACTGGAAACACTCAGTGTTCATGTCAAACACATGACTCATTACTTTAGCTTTTTTCACTGAAAAGAACATTTTTTATTTTTATTTTACTGTCTACAGATTAAAGGGATAGTTCGGATATTTTGAAGTGTGGTTGTGGCGGTTGGCAAGCAAACAGGATCCATCTACTTCTACTATCCTGGCATTTTGGGGCAAAAATAGGCATTTTGAGTACGTGCGCTGTTGTCGCACGGCTGACAAAGCTTCACCAGAGACAGCTGAGGAGTGATGGGAGGGGATGCGGCGAGGCTGGGAGCCGGCGAAGACTTCCTCCTGTGTGTCACACCGTGAGAAAGAATCTCCATCTCCATCTCCATCTCCGGCCTTCCCTCTCATCAGCGCCGTCGCTTCTCCAAAGGCGGGAGAGATTTATTACATTAGCAACAGACCCCTACACTTAGGGTGCACTCACACTGTGCGTCCGTCCCGTGCCCCGTGCTTTAGGGTCCTTGTCCCCCCCTCCAGGCCCGTTTGGACTCACACTACCTGGGCCTCGGAGAATGCTTCTTGCTGCCTATACGTCATCACGCCGTAACACGTCACACGCATTGATGACGTCATGGCGATGCGTGGCTTTGTTTCCAGATCTTTCCGTAGACCTCGGAGTTTTTGTGCGTCTTGTCGACTGTTTTTGAATCTTTTCATCGACCAAATCTGCAGTAAACACTCCACCTCCGCATCACACCAACGTGAACCTTTCACCGCCATTGTTTGAAATGTCCGCGCATGGTCCCTCCTTCTTTTTTCTACGTCCCAACAGGCGCACAGGAAATGACCTCAGAGCCACCGTAGGCCTCGTGCTCGTACACGTGCGCACGCTCGTGCTCGTACATGAGGAAACAGGCTTTACAAAAGCCCACCTCTCCCAAACGGGCCGTGGCAAGCAACCGTGCCGCTCCTAGGCGCGATACGCCGCCATTGTTGTCTCAATGCCTTTCCAAAAAAAAGCCCTCATTGTTCCTGCCCCTAAACCAACATGGCTGCCGACTGCCAATGCCTGTGCCCCTTTTCCCTCCAAATTGGCGCCTGTCCAGCTCTCCACTCTGATTGCATCTCTCCCTGTTAGGGCTTCGGGTTTGGGAGGAGAGACAGAGCGAGGGAGGGGAAGAGCGCCAATACAAACATTGTTCCACTGGCTTTTTACAAGCCGGGAGAGTGGGGAAGTTAATAAGCAGGTATTGGTTTTTAACCGTGGCCCGTTTATTGCTTTGCCCTCGAGCTCGTGCTGCAGTGCTCCTTTTTCCTGCCCATGTGCCCATCACTCCGCTTACCTCCTGTTCAACCTCTCTCTCTCTCTCTCTCTCCCTCTCTCTCTCCCTCTGTCCGCTCTCCCTTTTGTCTCGACTCGCCTCGTTCAGCAATTAATTCACCATCCTCATCATCTGTGTCCCCAGCTGACTCCCTCTCCTCACCTTTTTCATGCCCTTCGTTCGAAGCTGAGGTTTAAAAACACCTGTAAAAACGATCAACGCACTCTTAATGATCCGTCATTACGCCACTATTGATTCGGTGTTTTGCAAGTGTGCATCTGAGAGCGTCCCGTATATTAACTTTAAACCACATCCGTCCGTCAATACTGGATGTTTATTAAAAAAGCGGATGTCAGTGTCGTCGGAGCTCTGACGTGATGAATATGATGCGGGTTTAATTGCGTACATATTGCACTGTTGATCAATGTCGTCTGGGGTTTTTTCAATGGGCAGTTTTTTTATTTTCTCGGCTCACAGAAGCTTTTCTGTGTCGGCAAAGACAAAAATGAGTTTACTCGTGATTCAGATACCTCCAGTACTCACTGCAAGGACCTGCATTTTTTTTACTTAGTCGGTAGTTTCACCTTTTAACCCCCTGAACTCCAGAATGACACCAACTTTCATCGCCCCAAAGAGTAGCTCACCTGCTAGAGTGCTCCCTCTTTCCTGTTTGCATTGAAATGTATCTGCCATAAAATCTAGCATTATTATTATTAACATATGAGTCCTATTCACATTACTATAGATATTGTTATAGGTACTGTTACTCTTTGGCTGCTTGCATCTCTGGAAGTGTCTCTCTGTCTGTCTTTGTGTCTGTCTTTTCTCTCTCTCTCTCTCTCTCTCTCTCTCTCTCTCTCCGGTGCAGACAGATGTGCGTCCTCCACAGAGCTGGGTCTGTCTGACGTTCCTGTCTGTTATAGTGAAGGTTTTCTCGCCACCGTACTCTACGGGGGAATTGTTGGGTCTGTGTAAATCATAAATCATAGAGTCATAGAGTGTGGTCTTTACCTACTCTGTAAAGTGTCCTGAGATCACTTTGGTTATGATTTGGCACTGTAAATAAAATTGAATTGAAATTGGATTATCGTTATCAACTTCCGGCTTTCCTTAAAATCATGATATTTCAACCAGAATGACTTATAAAATTCTGCAGTCGTTCCGCAAAAATGAGAAACGATGAAGGACTCAGCTAAGACTGACAGTCTGGGACGAGAAATCTGCGTAACTCTGACTGAACTGCGGGCTGTCTATACAGAGAGGTTGGATGAAGAGGTTGTAAAATGTAATGTAATGTAAATGTAAATGTAAAAAGGTAAATGTGTGAAGCGTGTGGAGCACCTATTTGTTTTTTCCAATGTCGGTGACACTTGTGAAGACTTGACTTGAAAAATGTTGTTTATAAAGATTCGATTTTATTCCAATTTTTGTAAAAATAATTGATGGCATCATGATTTTGTTATACTGTACAAAATGCATGTTTGAGTTCTCTACTTCAAGCCATAACTGTGCCGTTTCCATAGAGCTGCAGGGCTTTATACTGCAGTGAAAACAAGGCTGTAGTGAGTAAAAACGTGAGAGGAGCACAAAACTCCTCAAAGGGTTAAATTATGTTCTTGGATTACAGCGGTGACCTTGGGTTGTTGAAACACACTGCCCTTACCCTCTGATCGGTTGTGCTTATTGGGGTCTGACTCAGAGGAAGACATGAAGATACTACTTTAAAAAAACAATGCTAAATTTAATCATTTCAGTTAATTAATTTAGTTGAAGGTTAAAAAGCCCTGGACTTCTTTTCTGTCCACCTCTGAAACTAAACTAATGCCCTTGCAAGCGACTGCGATGCAAATGGGTTGGACTTCGAAAAGCCCCAAAGCAGAGATGCTGCAGGAGAGAGAAGCTAGCGAGGAGCAGAGATGACCAGACGGAACAGGGGGAGGGAGGGTGTTATGGTGTGGAAGAAGGCGATTTCATGTTCCTATAATCCTGAAAGTGCTGCAGTGCGTGTGCTCCCCAGGGCTGTTTCACACCTCCAACAAGGGATAAGTGACTAACTCTCACGGCACAGGAAAACAGACCCAATTTAACGTACTTATTCCACTAGCAATTAACACGCTGTCTCAGTGTAAAACAACAAACTTGACTCTGAATCGGAAAAACCCGAGCACCAATCCTGCGTACTGCTCCTGCGGGGATTCACAGTATCCACCCGGTCCTGCCCAGGAGGGCAATCCGCAGATCCAACTGACAGAAGCGAGCGGGTGCAGGCGCTCAACTGATGAGATTCCAGTTAGCCGACGCAGCCAAGAGGAGAGGCGGGGAGGCGAGCCAATAGCCCCGGCAGAAGGGATCTGGGGGCCTCTAAAATATCCACCGAGGGCTAAAAAAGAGCGAGCGCGTGAGCAAGCTCCGGCCCACTTCCTCTATCGCTCTCCTGGGCCGCAGGAGGGAACAATAGCGGAGAATGGAGCAGAGAGCATGAAAGAAAAGCAATGCCACAGCATCATCACGCGCCTTTATAGTCGAGCTCATGCACAGGTTTACACATATGCAGAGACTAGATGCTAGAAAAACACACTAACACCTGCTTTTTAAAGGGTTTTACACCTCGAGGGGAACGACGTTGGCCATGAGGACTGAATTACTAAAACTATAACACTATGATAATAATACCGCAATGTTATTCCACTGAAAATCAATAAAACACATTATTTGCGGTGTCTGGATGGTATAGAAAGTTGTACCATGACAGGATGAGAGTGAGACTGCTTGCACGATTTGTTTTGATGCGTGATTCTCCTCGAAAGAGCACCAAACTTTGACATAGTGGCCAAATGTTATTGTTACAACTTCCGTGTCGGTCCGGTGAAAGCGACGTCTGTAAATCCTCGGACAAATGTATTTAAATGATTCGTTTCACCGTCAGAATTTGATCCATTCCATCGGATAACATTCAGAAAGTGTAGAAAAGCTACACAATTAAATAATTTAAAGGTTGAAAATGGAGAATAAGCTGAACACCGCCATCTAGTGTCTCAAGATCAGCATCGCAACAACAATAAATAACTCCAGCAGTGGGGTTGCCAGGTTGGTCAGACCTGGCCCAGTAGCCTACAGGAGACCGGAGTCTGTTTGAGCCTGTTTGAACCCGTCCCCTCCAGAAAATCACAGCATAAAAACAAGGATTAGAGGAGTTTGTCTGACAGTTAGCGTTAGACGTTAGCGTTAGACGTTAGCGTTATCCGTTCCAGCTAAGTGCAGAGGAAAGAGATGTTAGCGATCAAGGAGCAGCGTAGCCATGTGGGCGTGCGTTTGAATGGCGTTCCTCTCCTTTCTCTCAGTCCATGGAGTGAATGCTCGGCCTATAGTGACTCTGGTTGTTGCCCGTCTCCGCTCACTCAGCTGCTGGGACAAAGAACGCCCTCTTCACTGAGGCTCCGAAGCAGCTGCAGGATTGGCTAACTCCATTTCACCCAGTGCCAGCCTACAGTAGCTGCACCCAACAACAGACAACCCTGGCAACCAGCAACGCCCAACGCTATTGGCTGCTACCATTGAAACCGAACGGGATAGGAAGTCATTGTGAAACCCGTCAAAACATTTTTTAATTATTTATTCAGACTTACTATATTTTTTCATGGAAAAGCGATGGCTGTGGGTGTATTGTTTAAAACAATATAGCTTTAAATAAAGATTCTACATATTCAACCTTTACTCCTCATTCAAGTTAGCCAGAGCGCTAAACAGGAAGTAGAGGGAGAAGTCTCTAGGGAGGTTGGTCTGATGTGCCCATCATCTGCTACCTTTTAGCTGCTAAAAATGAACTTTTTTTGGCACCACTGAGCAACTTCCATATGAATTAACGCCTCAGAGGCTGTATCCAGTTCTCCTAATACATTCGTGGTTTGGCAACTATGTCAATTTGGCTTCAAAGTCCGGCACACGTCCTGGAGACCTGATCCTGGAGGCTTGTTAGCATGCAGGCTAAGACCTATGGCTAACGCTGGACACAAGAAACCAGCATCGTTTTAGCATAACTAGCTAGTTGAAAAGTTAACTTTACGTCCCTAGGGTGATGCTTAGCTACACAACATGATACAAAGAGGAGAACCCATCCCTTCACAGCGTGGACTCCTCACTCATCAGCCCAGTAGTTTGAATCGACAGTCAGCTCCTCGCACTTTTCTCTCGCTCACTCACACGCTTGCAAATGGGCTGTGGCAGCAGCGCAACACACCGATATTCATACCAGCGTATTCATACACAGACACACGCAGGTGGGGGCGGGGCGGGGCCGCCTCAGGGCGCTGCTGTAAGTGTGTGATTAGAGGAGAAAGTATGCAGAGAAGGAAACCAGGACACACACTCACCCCTGTTAAGGTCTTTATGTTATGCAGTGCATTCTGGGCTTCAAGGGCAGCTTTCCTTGTGTAAAACGTGACAAAACAGCAGCCTGGGGAGAGAGAGAGAGAGAGAGAGAGAAGGGGATGAGCACAAGGAGCAACAAAGAGCATTTTCTCTATTCATCTGCTTGGCATCACCTGTCGACACTGGCAGACGCTGAGTGAATGTTAAGGACCAAACATCGGAGCGGAGAGAGAGAGAGAGAGAGAGAGAGAGGGGGAGGAGAGAGCAAGAGAGAGAGAGAGAGAGAGAGAGAGAGAGAGAGAGAGAGAGAGAGAGAGAGAGAGAGAGAGAGAGAAAGAGAGAGGATGTTTCTGGATTTGTATCAGCGCTGATGACTTGAGCCTCGAGGAAGTGGTGCACGTGCACGCGCAACGACGCGCACGCACACACAGAGGCGGCGGGGAGAGAGAGAGAGAGAGAGAGAGAGAGAGAGAGAGAGAGAGGGAGAGAGCTGCCTGTTCATTAATCCTCCAGTAATCTGTTAGCAGTTGCTCGCTCACTCATTCACTAAAGAAGGCATTTACTCCTTTATTTATCTAGTGCTCTAGTTCGCTCACTAGTTTGCATCCACGGGGGTTATTCAGTCCCGCGCTAATTCAAAAAACTTGCTTTTGGAGTAACTCCCACTGATGTAGTGATTTGCAGATGAAACAGACATCTCAGCTGCTCTCACACATGCACTGTTAACCTAAAGAACGTCTAGACATGACCTGGAGGATCTGTGTGTGGAGCGCAAAGGTTGAAATCAGGGAGGCCGGACGTTAAACTGGACGGACTTTACCCTGCTAGCTCCCTCGTGCAAAGGAGATCACTGCCTGGAGGATTCACAGTGAGCAAGTGGGCGTGTTGATGGCGCTTCTATCATGCGGCTGGCGTGAAAACCAGAAGAAAAAAACTATTCAAAGGTGAGGGGGTAGGGTGATTTACACGAAGACCCCAGCAAAAATGTCTAACTGTAGAGATTCAGGGAATTTCTGTTGGTACGGGTCGGCGCTGAAACCGTCGGACAGATTCAAGGAACGTCGAGAGACTTGGTTGTTTATGATCATGAACCGGTTACGTCCGCGTCGTATCCTGCCTCCTGCGCGCTCTACCCTACAAGTTCATAAGAAAAATCAGCTCTAGCAGTCTGGGTTAAAGTCAAGCGCCCACCATAGCGACTTCCTGGTTGATCCAAGCAGGAAGTGCCAAAAACTGCAGTTCTCTGAGTGTCCACTAGGGGCATGTTTCATAACAGAGCAGTTTCTCATTGAGCCCCATGTTAAACAGGCCGTTTACACAGCATCATTAAACCTGTTTAAGGACAAAAGAACATTCTAGTCTGTGTGTTTAGGTCATATCTCCATGACAACACTGAGCAGGGTTAATTTTTTTGTACCAGGCTAGTTTTTATTTTATTTGAGGTTAAAGTTTATGAATAATTAGGGGCGTGGCCTCTTGAGTGACAGCTAGCCTCCGGCCCTCACTTCTCCTCGGAGGTAAACATCAGCCACATGGACGTATCTCCCTCCCCCCAACGTCACATACATGCCCTTTTTTGGTAAGAGGAAATGAGGCTGAGTCAATGTCAAGACAAGATGGCAACTCCCGTAGGCGAGGACGATTGGATCAAAGTGAGAGAACGGACCTCAATGGAGAGGCTACGTCCATTTTTTATACAGTCTATGGTTAAAATCTGAAAAGGCTGAAAAGTGAAATTTCTGGGTAACATTCAAATGTAGTTTCAACAGCATTAAAACTATATTCAGTGTGTAGTACAGTCGAAGTATCAGGCTTCTAAGTTCAGTCCCTGGTTAAACCTTGCCTGAAACGCTGCAAATGACCAAGTAAAAGCTCACTCGGTTGCTTACTCGCTGCTGGTGCCCACACAAACACAGTATTGGAAGAAGAAAAGGAACGAGGGAGAGAGGGATTTTGCCTCTTCTTTAATCTGTGTGTAATCCCTGCAGAGTGGGGCAGTTATGGGTCATTCTCAGTCAGCAGGCAAACCTGCACAGTCAGGCAAAAATCAGCAGGAGGACATTAAGGCCAGACACAGAGGTGTGACTCTTCTATTGGCCTCATATAAAGAGCAGCTGTTGGATAAGTCACAGTATGGACTCAACCATTTGACATCATTTCCTAACAGCCACGGGGAGATACTATAAAAACAAGAGTGAAGAGGCAGGACGGATAAAGAGCCTCGGAGACAACCATAAAACATGAAGGGGGAGCGGTGAGTCGGACAAAGAGGAAGCCCCGGAGCATCATCAGGAACCATGGAAACCTGTGTTTAAAGTGATGCCGTGACCTGACGTCCAGGATCCGTCTTCATCTGTCATTCTGCAGAGGCCATAATGTCAACATCAACATTTATGGATATATTTAAGCAATCAGAGGCTTTTTATGCCCGCGCCACAGGCAATATTTGAAAGTTTAATATAATCTGTGACCAACATATTGGCTGATAGTTGGGTAATGCAACCTGGGGCACGGGTGCCATCGTTAGCATGCATTAGCTTAACCAATGGCACACGATAACAACAAGTGTGCAGGACGTGTTCAGGTAAATTATGGAGCGCTTTCTCATCCACATGCTAAATGAGCTCTTCCCCAGCCATCGGTGTGTGCACTGTGTTATTTACAGTAGCTTGACTTTGTCCTCGTGAAGCTTCATGAAGCATGTTCTGTATTTCATGAAGCCACTAGATCAGAGGTGCCCGATCCTGCTCCTGGAGAACCACTGTCCTGCCTGGTTTAGGTTCCTCTCCCTGCTCCAACACACCTGAATCTAATGATGTGCTCGTTATCAAGCAGCTGAAGCTCGTCACAGGTCTGAAAACTGTTAGACTCAGGTGGGTTAGAGGAGGAGAAACCTACAACAGGCAGGAGAGTGGCCCTCCAGGAGCAGAGTCGGGCCCCCCTGCACCAGATGGAGCTCTTGGTTTTAAAGAAAAAGGCTCAAGAACTGGGGATTCGTTGTGTTTTCAACCCTTTGTTGAACTCACAGAACCATCTATGGGCTCAGAAAATAAAGAAAAGGCTTGATTTAGCTTCTCGAAGCTTTTGTTCGGACATCACTACCTTTTCACCCTTCTACATTATCAAAGACCCGCCCGACTCTGCCTCTGATTGGCTCGTACTTGTCTTCTTCACAATGGCACAGGTGGCAGGAAAACAACGCTGTTATGGCACACTGATTTACAAGACACTGTAAAAGAAATTGGAACTTCATATGCAAAAGGCTGCCGATCCCTGATTTATCATTACAATTATGATAAAGATCAACGAAAACCTGGAATTCTTCTTTTTGTTTTATACTTTCTGTATACTACTGTCTTTATACAAAACATTATGAAGCCTCTTACAATCCTAAGTATGATAAAATCAAGATTTAATTTGACGTTTAAAGTTAAAATTAATATTGAGTTTGGGTCCAAAACTGCTTCTGTGGTTCGGGCTGGAGTCGGGTTCGGACAGCGGGTTCCTGCAGGGTCAGGTCTGATCTTGGGCCTGATCATAGCTCTGGTATGCTTATTATTGTTGTCTGCACCAAGAACACCATCACATGGTCGATGTTAGCCGACCAAAGGGGACAGTTATGGTTCGGCATGGAAACCACTCGGTTAGGAACAGATCAGAGGCCGTGGTTTGGTTCAGTGCGTCCATACCCATAAAGAAGAGTCGACCTGACACAAAACACCGGCAGCTCCAGCACGTTTATTGAAAAATTGCAGTTCACTTGCTAGTTTTTAAAACTTTGCATAGTCCTCCCTTGGGCCGGATTGGACCCTTTGGCAGGCCACGGGCCGCATGTTTGACACCCCTGCCTTAGATGTTGTTATTAAAGTGGCAATAGATTCTGTTTTAACTGTTAATTATGAAGTAAATGTTGATGCACAGTTTAATGGCTCTAGAAAAACAACACTACCAGCGTTTAGACTGATTGACATGGCTGTTGCAGGATGGCCGCAGCACAGTGTGCACATTACATCAGATTGAAGCAACTACAGATGCCACTGGAGCTCTGGTTTTACGCCTCTCATCTATTTTGCTCCTTCTGAGCAGTTTTCAACAGCGACCCATCTACGTTGATATTAGACATCAGAGCCAGTGCTCCAGTTTGAAGAACAGACACAAACATTGGGGGCTCTGGTCCTGGTGAAAGACCTTGTAGTTGGTGACGACGACTTCAAGACTCCCGACACAAGACGGCAAGTTTTTGAAAGACTTTGAAAGTCTAACTTTAGTGAAAGAAACTTGTATCCCATCACACACACGAACTTGCACCAATACGTCGGCAATTGCCAGTTGTTGGGCTGAAGGAGGCTGGTTAGAAGATCTGAACACATCCCCAAACCCTGCTGCAGGCTGAATTCAAATCAAAGCAATCACCAAACCCCAGGCTTAGCTCAGTGCTAAGCTAAGTCTTCTTAACAGGTTTGATTCACACTATCCACAGGTGAGCCACCAGGCTGCAGGTTTATGCTTCCACGTCTTCCTGCAGGTGCAGATATTTGGACCTGCTGCCTCCAGCCTGGCTCATCTGCTTCTCTCTGTGTGTATTTATTGGTCCAGAAATTAAAACCATCGCAGCATTGTTTACATCAGCTATTTGTTGTCCTCTCCATCGTGTTTATGGCACAAATCAAAGCAGCGTGAGCGAGGCAGCCTGGTGCTGGCTTCGTCACAGACATCGGCCCTTATGACACTCGCCCTGCAGTGCGTCTTAGTGAAATCCAACAGTGAGCATCTGGAGCAGATTTGGCATCCGAATCCCAGAGTCCCTTTGATGGGGCTGGGAGCGTAATGGATCTGAATTCCTGCGGTGTCCTCTGGGTGCCACGGCTGTTCAAAAAGTTGGCCCCTAGCCTAGCTCCGGCGACGTGATTGGTGTTGTGATTCGGATGCTGCAGTGCCTGTGTATTAGCCGGGATAACTCTCAGCTTAGTGTTTTTCTTCCACGACCCCCAGCGTGAAAGGCGGCTCAGGGTGTCACTTCACTAAACCCTAAGCTCCCCCTCTTCTACTATCAGTATTCATTTACCATCGGAGAGTTTCACACCAGCTTCTGCCAGTTAAAGGCGCGGAGATAAGGGGAGAAATTAGTCACGACTGAACGACTATCACTCGGTACTAATGTATACAGTTTATTCCATGTAGGTCACCGAATGACAGTGGTGGCTACCCTCTATAACGTACACTGTAGAGTGTAATAAGTAAATGCATACTAAATACTCAAAGTACTCCTGACACTGAACTCAAGCATGCATGCATGCATGTGTAAGAGGTTATGTGAGGTCTAAATGAACTAGTATTTCATGTCTTTTTTCGTGGCTCAGTCCAAAAGGAAGATGTACTGAACTGTCCGCCAAAAGTTAAGTTATGAAAAGTTTACCACTGCATTTCTACTCCCTGTTTAACAATCAGCTGATGGACAAAACTCAGCCCTACCTTCAGCCTCATGTTCTGAAGGCACACCTCTATTTCCATTGTGGTCAAATGAGAAACACGACAAAACACTATTCTTCCATCTACGTCTACCAAACCTACACATAAGTTGCAGTCTATATCCAAACTGTCACATTACGTCTCTAAATGCGGCCTGACTGTGTGAACGGCTCACGCTCCTGAAGTGACCCGCACGTGCAGTTGATCATTGAGGACATCACGCTACAACGGTGTTTACGGAAGCGAACACAGCCATGGCAACTGGTATTGTAGGACTTTACGACTTAATGCAAGAACAGTGTGAGGTGGAAGTGTCACCATGAGGTCTAGACCTTCACTCTCTGCTTCACTGCTGTCCTCCATGTTTGTCCATCACCCTTATTTGTCATTCATTTAAAAATAAACAGTGCAGCGTGGTTCAGAATGACGTCACCTGGCGTCACATGGGCTGCGTGTGTGAACGCAAATATCTGATTCAAACAGAGTTTACCCACCAGGCTCCCTAATACAAGGACCAGGTAATCTCTGAGTGCGCCCTAAATTCTACCCACGGAGTTGAGCGGGGCGTCTAGATGACGGCTGAGCAAAACAAACCTCAGACAGTGAAGAAGAAGCCGAATTTACACAAAGTTGGCAACAAAAATGTCCAACTGGGTAGAGGACGAGATTCTGGGACTTCTTCCTGGGAGCACAGACGCTTAAGATCACGTCATGCACTCCCCCTGCACACTCAGGTGAGGGGCAGGGCCGAAGTAAACGGAGCATTTCTGTGGTCGGATGTGCGCCGCATGTGTGATAGAGAAACTTCGGACCTCATCTACTGACTGTGTCCAGGATTCAAATGTGAAGAAGACAAATTAGAGACAGTGCTTCACGGGGTTTGTGAGACGTGGCGTTCACAAGAAGCGATGGACAACCTGAAATCATAAGGCCTCCGCTTGTATAAAGCACATATCTGTCCATTACACGTCCTGTGCGTTTGCTGCAGAGTGAGTGCTGTGTGCATTCAAGAGGGAGCTTTCTATTATAATTCCTATTGCACCCGTGTGTTCAGGCGTCGGCCCCTCGTGTGTGATTAGCACCTGAGACTCTGTGGATTACGACTCCGGTGGCATTTTTTGGCATATCTGTGTATGGGAGGGTTAGCTTTTGGTGTTAGCATTAACGATTCTGACAGTGTATAATGTGCAGGGGGGGGGGTTGGCTGCTAGCGCCACGTGTTAGCCGCTGTGTGTTGGGATTCCCACGGCGTAGCCGCGCCCGGGAGCCATGCGGCGTGTGACGGATCGTCCCAGGTGGTGGGCTGTCAAGAAGAGGATCAAAGAGCAGAGGAGTGGACCTCACACACACACGCACACACACAGACAAACGCACACACACACACACAGACGCAGTCCCTTCCACTTGAACCTGTTTAAGAGTCAGCACACTTGCGGCTCTCACACAAACAAAACAGCAGAAAGCCAATAAAAGCGTGCATATTATCTTAAGTGCATGTCAGCATGTGCGCTTCTTTATTTAGAGAGAACCGTACATTTACGACAACCTCGCAGACCGGCATGAATTAGCTCTATCCATCAATTTGTGTGCTTGTGTCTCTCTTTTCCTCGCAGCACAAACATTTACCTGAGGGCTCGGAGCGCGAAGAACACTCTGCTCGTGCTGTTGAGGAGGGACTCTGGAAAAACACACATCACAGACACAACCTCACGGTGAACGGGGAGAAAAATCTATCAGACGCCGATGTGTGTGTGTTTGCGACGGAGAGAGTGTAAGAGCGAGACAGACGGAGAGGACGTGGGAAAGAAGGGTTCGCGAGACACAAAAAAAGACGAGGGGAGAGGAAGAGGAGCCGTGAGTGGAATAGAGAGTAGAGGAGGGAGATGCCTCTTCATGAATGCTTCATGGCTGCTGAAGGGGGCCTTTGACTGAGCGAGGACCCACGGCACCCCGCCTCTGTCAACACATCCAGGCCCTCCAACAACAGGTTGACCCCGGGCTTCAGCGCGGCTGCAGAGGAGCTCAGGAGCTGCGTTCAGTCTCATGGATCGGTATTTCAGGTCGATATCTACTTCAAATCAGACCATATTCTTCTGATCCTGGCTAATCAGACCAACGCCTCAGAGGTGGCAACCTGAACTAAAACTTTACTTTCTTCACATGTTTAATTATTTAATATGTTTTCTGTTCAAGATGAAAGTCTCCGCTGCCAGAGAACAGGTGGATAGGTCAGCTAAGCGTATGCAGCGACTAATCAGCTTAAAAAGACTTTCATTAGCCGGCGTTTGAGTGGAGAGTATCCCGCCCCCCCCCCCCCCGTGTTACAAAAACATTCGATTCGACGCCGTTCTCCCACGAGCGACTCTTCTAAGATGAAGCTGAAAGAACGGCAGCTACTTCAGCACCTTGGATATATTGATACACAGTCCGGCTACGTCTCCAAGTGAAGCTCAAATATCCCAGATAAGAGGGGCAAACAATAGGCTGTATAAAAAATGGACGTAGCATACCCGTCGGGGTCCACCCTGGACAGGACGCCAGTCTATCACAGGACACATAGAGACGAACAGAGACAGACAACCATTCACACCTACGGGTGATTTAGAGTCATCAATGAACCCAACACCTGCACGTCTTTGGACTGTGGGAGGAAACCGGAGAACCCGGAGAAAACCCACGCAGACACGGGGACAACATGCAAACTCCACACAGAAGGGCCCCAGCGGGGATTCGAACTAGGAACCCTATCGATGTGAGACGACAGTGCTGCTTTCCTTTCCTGTAAATCATTCCACAACCGTATCTCAAGGATGCACAGCTCCTCTATTCAGATGTCCGGGGTTGAATCAGCACTCGCATGAAGGCAGGTGGCGGTGGAGGTGGTGGTGGAGGTGGAGGTGGCGGTGGCGGTGGTGGAGGGTGAACGGAGGAGCGATGCCCTGCAGTCCAGCAGAATGGTCTCATGGTTTATTAAAAAGGAGGAGGAAAAAAAAGGAAGACGAGTTGGGGGGTGTATCAGAGAGCGTCACCCTTAGCCCCGCCACCAGAGGGCTGGCTGCAACTCTCACAGTGACTCCGTCTCTTTCCTCCTCCATCACTCCGGTTCACTTCCCTCCACACTCCTTTTTTGACCCCTGGGGTTCCACTCAACCGCTGACCCACATTAACTACACTGCTGCAATTACTGCTCGCACAGGCCTCTGGGTAGCATGTGATACATACTCTGCGTCTCTCTCTTTCTCTCCTCCTCTCTCTCTCTCTCTCTCTATGCAGCTGTAAAAATGCCCCTTAATGTGTATAATTTATGTGTGTCAAAGAGCTGCTGAGTGACAGCGGGGAGAGAGGAGGAAGAGGCGCGGGGGGGGGGGGATGACAGAGAACACATTTTAAATTTGACAGCGCAATAAAGCACAGATTGTCAGATGGAAAAATAGGGAGGAGGATGAGTGGATGGCTTCAAACAATGCCGCGTTTCTGACGGGGATTTGGCCGATGTTCTAATCCTGTCGACGCCGGATTCGCTCCGACTCGCAGCACTTCACAAATCTACACAATCCACTGGTTACTTTAGTGGAAAAGCACCAATGTCCCCCCCCCCCCTTTTCCTTCCAAATCCTCCCGTGCCGCAAAGACAACAAGAGCACTTTCCGGAAATCAAAGCCCATTTCTGTCCGACCCTGAGGTGCTCCGCGAAGGGCGGGGGGGTTTCAGCTCTGCGACTTCGCTCGGCAACGCTCTCTGTCGCGGAGGCATGCAAAAGTGTAAACATAGAGAAGAGGAAAAAAGTCAAAACACAGAGATGAGCTGATGATCCGCACACACACACACACACGCACGCACGCACACACACACACACACACACACACACACACACACACACACACACACACACACACACACACACACACACACACACACACACACACACACACACACACACACACACACACACACACACACACACACACACACACACACACACACACACACACACACACACACACACACACACACACAGTGAGTTTCCCATTAAAATCCACCTGCAGCTGCTCTCTAATTGGGCCCGGGTAGCCGGCTAAAAGAGCTAACGCCTAGTTAAGGCGATATAATTGGCCGCTCTGCTTTAGGAAAGAATGAAATAAATCAGTCCTCCGTCTCAGGTCGGCCCCGGTCTCAACTGAATCCATTAGAGCAGATAATTGTCTTGGATGGCAGAGCGTTCGCTCGGCATCGCCACAGCTGAGCGAGGGGAAACAAGTTGGCTTGCGGTTGCAGAGCGGATGTCTGCCGTTGGACGGGCGAGGGGTCCCTGGACGTGGCATCAGAGCAACGCAGGCGGGGGGGTTTCATCTGAGCAGTGATCGGAAATCAAACGCTGTTATCTGCCTGCATGTGTATCTCCAGGCCCCCCCTCCCCCCCCCCAATCCCGGTCCTCAAAAGATGACATTTCAGGTTAGAGGAGATTTAAAAGAAATGATGATTGATGTAAAAATGCACTTCAGGTGTCTGGCTCCGCTGCGGTCTCAGGGGGGCAGTATTGATCGTACAAACCGTTGCCAGGCGAGGAGCGTTTATTGTTGCACTTAAAGAAGGAAATCCGCTCGTTGTTTGCTGCTAAACACTCGTGGCTGTGATGTGGCTCCTCCGCTCGTCCCCTGAGATCGGCTGTCAATCAACAGGCGCACAGGAAATGACGTCAGAACCGCCGTAGGCCGCACGCTCGTGCTCGTACATGTTCAAACGTGCTCAACAAAAGCCCACCTCTCTCAGACGGGCCGTGGACGGCCAGCTGGCCGCAGCTATGCGCGGAGCGGGTGCACTCACACTGGTCAAACGCACTAGGCTTTAGCCGAAAAACCTGTTTTGGCGCGGTGCGGAAGGACAGTGTGAGTGCGCCCTAAGACTCTAAAAACGGCAGGAACAATCTTTCAGCCATAGTTTGCGTTATTTGCATTATTAGCTGGACGGACAACATCGCTTTATCAGATACTAATGACGCGTCTTGGCCCTTTAAAAATACTCTTTATATCCCACCTTTGTGTTAATGACGCTCTCCCGTTCGGCTCAAATTAAACACAGTGAGTTTCTCTCTTGATTAATGGTGTTATTTTTATATTTTGAATGATTTCCAGGCTTATGTTGTGCACTGAGACTCTTAGGTGGGATAAAGCGCGTTAATGAAGACATTAAACTTATTCTGTGCATGTGTGGATTTAAGTGTGTGTGTGTGTATGTGTGTGTGTGTGTGTGTGTGTCTCAGCAGCTCGTCTCTGTATCATTAAGATAAATGACACTGCGCCTCCCCTGTCAATACACACACACACACACACACACACACACACACACACACACACACACGCACAGAGCAACACACCCGTCATGGCGCTTAAGGTTGTGTTTTAGCAAAAGGACCATTTTCTGTTTACCCCTCTGGCTCTCTTTGTCTCATTCTCTTTTTATCTCTCCGTCCATCTCTATCTCTCTTTCTGCACCAAATGCCAAATTGCTCCATTTCTCACTCGCTCCCCCTCGTCCCCAGCTCATCCACTCATCTGGTTATTAACTCCAAACACATTAAACCAACAGTAGTGCCATGAGATTCCCCAGACTGCCCTAGTCGGAATAACACACAGCCTGAATGCACACACCTGGGTCAAACTGTAAAATGGGTCCTGCATGACACAACGTAATGCTTCAGGGCCAAAAACAACAAATCAGGGACCTTCTTAAAGGAAAGCCGAGTGACGTTTGAGCTTAAAAAGATCATTTAAATCATCTGGAATATGGACTTTTGGAGGCAGATGTAGTCTGACTCATGATATTCTTTCAATTTGATGCCTGTCAGGGTGAAGGAGCTTCTTAAAAGCAGCACTTAACGACCGTCATCTGATGCCAGACGATGACAATAATGAAAAAAGAA
Source organism: Echiichthys vipera (assembly GCF_963691815.1). Classification (NCBI taxonomy): domain Eukaryota; kingdom Metazoa; phylum Chordata; class Actinopteri; order Perciformes; family Trachinidae; genus Echiichthys; species Echiichthys vipera. The sequence continues at coordinate 2,912,792 of NC_139845.1, forward strand.
GGATTACGATGATCCACAGATATCCACTTTTGGGTTTGACGAAACCGCCAGAGCTCTGAGCGAGCGTTAAGTCTTGGATTTTATCTTTGACGTCCTGTAATTACCGTATTTTCCGCGCTATAAGTTGCACCTAAAAACCTTCAAATGTCTCAAAAGCCGACAGTGCGCCTTATAATGCGGTGCTCCTTATATACGGACCAATGTTGAGCCACAACAGGTCTCCAACTACGGTGAGCAGCCGCCGACTCTATTTCCCCTGTAGAAGAAGTAACGCGCGGTGCATGTTGAAATATACGACTGCGCGAAGCATGCCGTTTCATTTCCATGTGTGTGTTTGTGTAAAGAGCCCAAAATGGCTCCTGTTAAGAGACACGCTTACGACGCAGAGTTTACACTCAAGGCCATTAGTCACGCAGTAGTACACGGGAATAGAGCAGCAGCCAGAGAGTTGAACATGAACCAATCAATGGTGCCGAAGTGGAGGAAGCAACAAGACGACCTCCCCTGACTGTTGTGTTGACGTTCCCTTTAGCGCAGCTCCATCTAATGGATGCAGAACGTAACATCAGCCTCCACTGTAGGACGCTCAACGCTCAGTCTTATATCTTCCATAAATATATGATATGAACATTTCATTTAGAAGTTATCTTGTAGTTTCCACCGTCGACAACCGTTTACCACACCGTTGTTGATGTTTTCGGCTGGACGAAGTGTCGGCTAATGAGCATCCAAACAAAACCGAAAGAAGGAAAGAGAGAGACGTTGCAAAAGCTTGTGGCCGCAGCCGGGGAACTTCTCCTCCGTCTCAGTGGGACTAACAAACTCATTTAAATCCAAAGTAAGTCTGGGTCGCCACGGGGGCAACCGAGTGGGCTTATTTGCCCCCAAAGATCTTTTTCAAACAACACCGGCGCTAATTTGAAATAAGCACACCAAGGTAAGAGTGGGGCCACTGTTTCACTGACACCGGTGGAATTCCCGTCGGCTCCCGGCGCAACTGTGAAACCGGCGAGGGGGCCGTTGCATCTCCCTGGAGCTGAGCGGGTGCAGATGAGGCCAGGCGGCTTACTTAACTCTGAGAAAACAACAACAGTGCTCAAAGCCTGCGCATAACAAGGCCAGTAAGAGCCCAATCAAATGCTACATTTCCTCGGAAAGAGACTGAAAAAGTGGCATCCAAACAAGGAAAAATAAAAGGCCCGGTAGGTGGATGTGTTTTTCTTTTAATCCCCTGTAGAAGTGGCGGTGAGTGATACTCTTGACTCATCAACAGCCAGACAACTCATTTTCAAGGGGGAGTGAAGATAGAGCGGCAGATTTGAGGGAGCTGATGGACTTTGGCCCCTATTTTGTTTTTGCTCTTCAGAAGCAGCAGAAGAGGGAGAAGAGACCGGTGGGAAGAGGCGTCATCCCGAGGCTAAAGCACACACAGACACGAAGCGCATGACGAGTGTGTCGGTGTGCAAAAGTGAGTTGATTTGGGGCCTTGGCAGGAAGCTGTCTCCAGGCTTTCATAAGCTCATATGAGTCAGGGAAAAAACAAGGGAGAAGCTAAACGCACACGCAGACGGACGAGTGTGTGCAGAGGGTGCAGAGACACCGCAGCTTTTAGCCACTGAACATTTCAAAACATGAAGTCAATAGCATGTCGTCATTTTGAATTTGTGTCACCGCCTCCGCCTCTTTAGACTCTGAGGAAGTTTTCAAACAAAGATAATAAGAACTAACTCCTGCAAATAGATTTACAGACACGTTGGCTCAAAGTACAGTATTTTTCGGATTATAAGTCGCAGTTTTTTTTATAGTTTGGCCGCGGGGGTGCGACTTCTACTCTGGAGCTACTTTGATGCTCCAAACATTTTTGCTACAGCTGGCACTCAAAATGCATTCAAATGCTGTGGGTGGGGCTTATGATACTACAAAAGAGTCACATCTCTTAGACCCTTTCAGCTATTGACACCACATTTGGTGGACGTGTAGAGTTGACGTCTGAGTGGTATGGCAGATTTGGAGTCATTCGACCAATAGATAACGTCGTGGCAGCATCATTTAACTATAGAAGGAATACGTTTCGGTGTATGCACCACTGTACAACTGTCCTTCGCGTATCTCAAGAACCGTCCATCCGATCATCTTGGACGGTGTGTTGCTGATGACCCAAGGGAGCGCAGTGCCGATCAGTCAAGTCAATCGGATGAGCAGCTCTAAAGAATGCTAGAAGTCGGCCAATTAACCGGCTCTCAACATGATAAGAAAACATTCATATTGAACGTACAGGAACATATTCAACAGATTGACCTATTAGCGGATTGACCAACGCCAACCAAGGGGTGACTGTGGCTCAGTGGAGGATGGGGTCGCCCTCCATTCGAGAGATTTGCGGTTCGATCCCCACCTCCCCTGGTCCACATGTCGAAGTGTCCTTGGGCAAGACACTGAACCCCGAATTGCTGCGCATGGGTGTGTAAATGTGGTGTGAATGGTTAGATTAGATCAGATGGTCTGTAGATGTCCACTGCCATCTGTGTGAATGTGACAAACACTGTTAAAGCGCTAGAAAAGACTAGAAAGGCGCTATATAAGTTCAATTTACCACATCACGTTCCAGTGATCACAGCACGCCATAGACGGTAGCTCCATTATACGACCCTGAGACCAACAAGTCATCCAAAGCTGGCTCCAGTTGGCTCTGAATCCAGAATAGCTAATAATAACCAACGTGTGTCACTGCTGCAAACACTGTCAAAGTCAATCAATACCTAAATCAGTCAATCATGCCCGTAACACCTTAATTCAATTCCTTTTTTCCCCGCAGAAGCGTGTGTACTCACTCCATTCGCTTCATACCCGCGGATGCAAATTTCCTTTCCTGCAACACTTGAAAAACTTCTCTTGGAATTTGCTTTACAGTCGGATGGAAGTGCCGCGTCTTCCTCGCTTTCTCTTCCTCTCTGTCTCTTTACTTTTCCTCCCACTCTCCATGTCTCATCAGGAGTGTCATCAGCCCCCACTCTGGGTGATGCCTGTTAATATGGCAGCGCTATTGTGTGCCCGTTCCTTGCTGCTGTCTCTATTGTTTGCGCTCACACTTGACGAATTCATCAAAAGGGGTAAAAAAAAGAAAGGGAACAGGAGAAAATAGCTGCAAATCACGCAGCTTTTGCACAATTGACTGTGCGAGTCTGGCGGGGCGAGCCTTTGTCTTCAAATGGTGCACGAAATGTGTTTGCTTGTGTAATTTTGCGCGTATATCATTTGTTCTGCCATTAGCTGGGTGGGACGGCCCGCTCAGCCACTGCTGCTGCTCTCTGTGTGTGTGTGTGTGTGTGTGTTAAAGTCTCCACACACACACGTCATGGAAGTGTCTGCACGTAGGTTTATCTCACTTTATTTGTATGAGTCTATATTTGTGTCAAGAGCATTCAAATCCTTTATATTATATATGATATTAATATGTTTCCACTTTATTGTTGCTGCCTTCGTTTAAGTCTTTCATGCATAGTGATTTTTTTTTATACTTTCAGGTGAAAGAGAGGGAATGAGCATGAAAAGAACGAAGAAATGCAAGGGAGGGAATAAAGAAAGGGACTAAGGAGGAGAAAGATAAAAACAGAAGGGAGCAAAGGAAGAAAGAAACCAAGGGATGGTGGCAAAGAGGGAGGGAAGATTAAAAACTAGCAGAGGGAAAAAAGAAAGGAAAGAGGAAATAAAGAAAGAAGACGTACAAGAAAGAACGGAGGAGGAATGAGATAAGAAAAGAGGACAGAAAACAGGATGGGAAGGGAGGAAATAACCGTAAGAAAAGGAAAGAAAGATTGACAGAAAGAGGTGAACAAGGAAGTAGAAGGAAGTCGAGAAGAAAGAAGGAAGGTAAGGAAAGTAATAGGGAAGTAAAGGAGGGAGGGGAGAAAGGAATGGAAGGAGAAAATAACCGAAAGAAAAGGAAAGAAAGACTGAGAGAAAGCGGGAAACAAGGAAGGAGAAAAGGCTACGTGGTCTCATGGGAGGGCGTATAAATAGCACGCCACTTTTCATGACTTTCATGACTTTTCGCGTGCATGTCTACGCATATTAAGCTTTCCGCGTGTCATTTAACGCCCGTAGTTCCCAGGGTTAGGGTTAGGGTTAAGGGTTAGGGTTAGGGGTTAGGGTTAGGGTTAGGGTTAGGGGTTAGGGTAGGGGTTGGGGTTAGGGTTAGGGGTTAGGGTTAGGGTTAGGGTTAGGGTTAGGGGTTAGGGTAGGGGTTGGGGTTAGGGGTTGGGGTTGGGGTTAGGGTAGGGGTTAGGGTTAGGGTCAGGGTAGGGGTTAGGGGTTAGGGTCAGGGTTAGGGTTTAGGGTTAGGGTAGGGGTTAGGGTTAGGGTCAGGGTTAGGGTTAGGGGTCAGGGTTAGGGTTAGGGTAGGGGTTAGGGTTAGGGTAGGGGTTAGGGTTAGGGTTAAGGTTAGGGGTTAGGGTTGGGGGTTAGGGTTAGGGTTGGGGTTAGGGGTAGGGTCAGGGTTAGGGTTAAGGTTAGGGGTTAGGGTTAGGGCATTTCACGCCCGTTATTTCAGCCATCCTTCACATGAAATATTGATTTAAAAACAACCCTCTGACAGAAAGCTCCACCACTTCGTATTTCTCCGCCACCTTGCGGAGACACGTGGGTTTTCCCTCAATGACATTTGTGCGTGAAATGACGACGCCATCTCTGCGCAATACAAGTCAATTGAGACTACATGGCGTGAAATGACACGCAAAAATCATGACATGCGTTGTAATTATACGCGAGATGGCTTGAGAGAAATAGCGCGTCTTTCACACGCCTTTTGGTGAGACCAGGCTGGAAAAGGAAGTCAAGAAGAAAGGAGGAAGGTAAGGAAAGAAATAGGGAAGTAAAGGAGGGAGACAATAAGGAAAGGAAAGAAAGGAGGAATAAAACGAGCAAGGGGAAGATAAAAGAAAATCATAGGACCTGAATCTCCTGCAGGCATCAGATCAGTGCAGTCAAGTAAAACGTACAATATTTCCCTCAGAGATGAAAACAAACTGATTAAACTAAGTAAAAAAGAAAAACAGGAGTCCGCGTCCGAGCGTCCCGCTGTCCTCCCTGTGTCGTCGTACCTTTGCTCTGTGGAGGGTTCTGGCTGCGGTCTCGGAGTATGTTGATCTGGTAGACGGCTCCGTACGGCTCGAACAGCTCCTTCAGCTCCTTCTCTGACCAGGAGCGCGGGATCTGGCCCACGAACATCTTGATGGCGTCCGGGTCTGGCTGGTCCGAATGCTCCAGCGCCCCGTTCATCTTCCCGGCCGTGCCGTTACTGTTGGAGAGACGGACGACAGAACGTTAGGAGCTGAGAGACACACATCGCATTCATACCAGTGAGCATTAGACACGTCGTCCAAGTATTCATTCATCCATTCATTCATTCATCTTCAACCGCTTGTCCCTCAAAGGTCTTTTTTAACCACTAATGCTGCTGAAAATAACAGCAAACCTCTGCAGCAGCATGAGAAGAGTCCCTACACAGAAAAACAAAGCACCAATGGGCTCCTTCCTTTGGGGTTGACTTTGCTAATCCACTTGAATAGACTTTACTATGAGAGGAGCTGGTACAGGGGCCAGTAGGTAAGTCTTTCCTCTCTCTCTGGCTTCACTAACGACGTTGTTGGTGCTTTGTTGTGTGTGTAGGGACTCTTCTCATGCTGCTGCAGAGGTTTCTTTTGATTTCACTTTAAGGAGAGCGTCTGACAGCAACGTAAAGTGTTGCTAACGTGCTAAATATGGCGCACACTCGAACAGCAGTACATTTCTTAGCTTCTGTGTTTCCTCCCTGCTCCTGCAAACTGGTGTCGCGCCGACCACCATAAGAACCTCATCCGGTCACACCTCTCTTCAGAACTACCCTTTTAAGACCGCGCCTCTATATCTAATTGAAAACTGATATACGTCCCCCAGAAGTTCATTTCCAACACAGCGGCTCCTCAAACAGCCTTCAGGCCCTCACAACAGCAGTGAAACCCCTGAGAGAGCCACACTAATAGGAGAGAGAGATGCCCTACCACTGCAGGCTTTACAGACTGCTATCCCCGAAGCTAGCAATTTCTGTGTATACTGACATCAGGAAACTGACATATCGCACTGACCCTTAAAAGAGGATTTTTGATAGTGAAGACGCGGCGGAGAATCTCTCCAGGAGGCCGGAGAAACTCACGCTGTGGGAGTGAGCTGAACACAGCTTTTATTCTGGTTATTCTACAGCAGAAGCCACATAAAAAGTATATTTGCAGGGTTTTTTTTCCTGCCCCACTGTTGTTGTAGATCTGCTGTTGTACGAGACACTCTATGAATACATGCAGGGCCTGCTGTCCGCGGCGCTGCATGTGTGAACGTTTGCATCCGTGAATGAATGTTGGATGAGCAGCGTGCGGCGTGTCGGGGATCGGGCTGCAGACCCAGCGCAGTGCACCTCTAACAGGACACAGATGCTTACACGCCGATCGCTCCGGTTACATTCCCACATCTGGAATGCATACGGTATGAAAGGTGAAGTGCTTTCACCCTTTTCACCGCAGAGCTACAACACTTATCTCCGCAAAACACACACACATCCGGCCGCGCGCTCGGAATGCAAACTCCAGCCACGGCTCGGACGAATAAAGGCGAGTAAATGCTTTTTAACAGAGGGGCCCCTACAGAGATGAGAACGGCACGCGAGCGGGCGCGAGGCAAAGCGTGACTGTGTTTTGAGGACAATCACACGGCAATCACACACACACACACGCACACACACTGCCATCAAGGCCTGTGGTCCATTTAAGATGGCTGAAAACCAATCCAATGAAAGCAAAGTCAATGGCTGTGCTGTTTTATTGCTCTACTTTCCCTTTTGTTGTTCTCGGCAGGAGAGAGAAAGAGCATTATCTTAAGAGGCAAAAAACAAAACAAAGCCAAATCCCGAGCTTGGTTAGCTGACAACACTAATACCACCCTATAAAGCTCAGCGACAGAGGGAGAAAGAGGGACGGAAGAAAGGAAGGAAGGAGGGAGGGAGAGAGAGAGAGAGACTGGGGGGGGGGAGGGGTAAAAAAACATCCAGACCTTTGAACGCGAGCCATCCATCTTTTGCAGAAAGAGCCAAGGCGCTCGGCTGAAACACCCAATTCTTTAAAAGACTTAAAGGACATGTCAAATAAAAAACCACCACGACCGGAGAAGGAATCAACGAGCCAGACCGGTGCTAACAGTCCTCGAGGGCAACGACCGCTTCTCGCTTAGCTGTCCGATAAATCGAGGGGGCCCCCTGGCGCTGAGGGAGCCCCGAGGTCGGCGGCTGGGGGGGGAGAATCGGGAAGGAAGGGAAGGAAGGAAGGGCGAGGAGTTACCGTCCCTATCACCGTCTGATGTTTAGGCACATGAACGACGGCATCGGACGAGCCTCTGCGGTCGCCGGGTTCGGACTGCGGAGCGTCATGCCTTCGCCCTCTGACACATACAGAGTTCGAGGAAGGATAGCAGGAGACAATTCCTCATTGTTGGCTGTTTGTGTGAGGCCTGCGGGGACTGAACGAGTCCACGGGGGGAGACGATACAATAGCCAGTGTCACAGGAGCACCTCCCTCCTCTGGGACACTGTCCGCCCTGTGCTCCCTCCGCCTGCTAGGACAATGAATAGCTTCACACTGTGAGCCATAAGGCGTACGAACGCAGGGACTGTCATGTGTAGATTGCATGCTCAGTTTCTTTCCTGAGGTGGTTGGGAGTCGCCGCCCCCCCCCCCCCCCCCCTCCCCACTACAAAAGGATTGAGCACCTCTTCCGTCGCCCCTGTGGCCAAGACTGACAAGGTGTTATTGCACGCAGACAGAGCTTTAGCGCGGGTGTGTAGATGTTTGTGCGAGTGTGTGAAGCTCAGCAGGAGAGTGTCCTGGGGCTCGGATTAAGTCGTTGAGTGGATTCACTCCTGCCATTGCCTCTCCATCACCCTCCCTCTTCTTCCTCTTTCTTTTCTCTCTCTCCCTCTCAATTTGAGCCAATTGTTTGCCTTAATGGCTTAACTATTGCTTCCATCACTCCAGTCCCCCTGCAGCACAGGGCCGTGACTGAGGGCTGATCTACACCGAAGCCTGTGTGTGTGTGTGTGTGTATATATATATATATACGTGTGTGTGTGTGTGTGTGTGTATGTGTAAGTGTGCACGCAGCTGGACTGCTAAGAAAGTGTCAGTGTGGGTCTTTGAAGCAGCTGCTGAGGGCTGTTATTCCCTCACCTCACACTCACATTAGACAGCAGGCTCGTTCATCCAAAATACAGCTGCACGATATTGACCATAAAACCTTACGACTGTAGTTTATTCTTTCATTCATCATCTTCATTTTTTACATTCTCAGATCCTCACCCCCCCTCCTCTCTCTATATCAGAGACATTTTTGGGGAAACACACTCACTGGCGTTCTTGCAGATGGAGAAGGGAGAAGATCCAGGCTGCGGTGAGCTTAGTTTAGCATAAAGACCGGTGTCGCAGGGAAAACACGTTGGGAAGTAAAAGCCTCGTAAAGCATTTTGTGTGTTTTACTCCTACGTTAACTTTGAACTCTTTAAATGAAAAAATGTCGTGTCTTTAAATGCATCATATCCCTAAAATCTGTGCAACCTAAGCTCAAAGGTTATGGGAGTCAATAAACTACAATAATGAATAGAAATCAATCTCATCTTCAGCCTCTTATCCGGGGTCGGATCTCGGGGGCAGCAGCTTTAGCAGGGGACCCCAAACTTCCCTTTCCCGGGCCACATTAACCAGCTCTAACTGGGGGATCCTGAGGCGTTCCCAGGCCAGTGTGGAGATCTAATCTCTCCACCTGGTCCTGGGTCTTCCCCGAGGCCTCCTCCCAGCTGGACGTGCCTGGAACACCTCCCTAGGGAGGCGCCCAGGGTTCATCCTTACCAGATGATCCTGAACCACCTCAACTGGCTCCTTTCAACGCAAAGGAGCAGCGGCTCTACTCCGAGTTCCTCACGGATGCTGAACTTCTCCCCCTCTCTCTAAGGGACACTCCAGCCCCCCTCCTGAGGAAACACATTTCAGCCGCTTGTACCCGCGACCTCTTTCTTTCCGTCATGAGGTCAATAGATATCACATTCATTTTAAAACACTATAAGTTATCTCAAGTGTGTGCATTTGAAACCGAGGATTTGCAACAGACGTTACACATCGTGATGACATCCTCAGGACTGTACAACATTAACTAGTAACATCTACTAGTTAATGTTAATCTATGTAAACTAACCCTGATCTTTCCCTCCTACCTAATCAAGTACCGTAAGTTTTGTTTGAAGTCACAGTGTTACAAAGTGACGCATTCTGACCAAGCTGACGGCAACCATCCCCACGTGAATACCAGCCTCCTGACCCGACTGTAAGGTGCAGCAGACTTCCTCTAACATGCAGGGATGTGACCCATTGTTGTTTAAAAGATGGATGAGAGCAGGTTTAAGTGCGTATGAACTGTCCCTGTCTCGGTCCGCAGCGCTGCGATGCCCAACACAAACACGTTACAGGTAGAAGGGTGTAAGGAAAACAAGTGCGGCCTCTAACCGACCAAGAGTAAACAGTGACAGGAATACATTAAGGGCCTTCTGTCCCCCTCTGTTTGCCTGGTTCACAGCTGGAGTCCAACAGGCAGCCGCGCAGGAACGCGCTACCAAAAGACGGAGGGGACGAGCGAGGGAGGGAAGAGCGGGGAGACGGAGCGCGGGAGACGGATGCAGATGAGCCAGGTCTAGCAGTAAGCACAGCTCAGAACCCAGCAGGGCTCTCTCACACACCAGGCACGCGTACACACATGCATACACACGTATCACACACATGCATACACACACGGGCGACAGTTCAGGCTGGCTGCGTTGATCCCCCTGCTGTTTCCCCCTTCTGTTTCTGCTCTAAAACACACATCCTCTCTGACTCCTTAACCCCTCAATCGCAGCGTACACTCACACACACACACACACACGCGGCAAAACACCTCACACACAAACACACACACACACACACACTCGAGCGGGTTCGCGGAAGGGCCGAGCTGTCACACACTTCTTCTCATTGAAAGTGTGTTTGCAGGGTGTGTAACGGTCCCACAGGGGAACTAATCTTGTTGACAAGCAGAGTGAGAAACATCAGTTCCCCCCCGAGGGAGCAGGGCAGCCAAGGTCAGCTAAACACACACACACACACACATCTACGGACACACACACATACCGATATGTTAACACACACACACACACACACACACACACACACACACACACACACACACAGACCTGGACAGTCACATCTTCTCACATGTGCACACTTTCATGGATTTTTACAAAACTTTCACACAAAACGTGGAAGATGCCGGGACAGAGGAACATTTATGAGGGTGCACACGTCAAAGACTCATCAAGTATAAAATGGAACAACATCATAAACTAAATATGATATAAACAATATTGAGTATTTGTTAAATAAAATTGTAAATTGTAAGTTTTCTGATGTTTTTTGAGGCTGTTTTTAGACTTCATACTTTAATTATTTCAGCATAAACATGATGGAATAACATCAAATGTATCTTTAATAATAACAATAATAATAATAATAATTATACATTTTAGTCCTTTCATAACATGAAAAGTGCAAAAAAACAATGCAATAATATAATCCTAAAAGGATTAAATAGGATAAACCTTGAAATAAAACAAGTTAATTATAAGAAAAACTATTTCAAGATACAACACTGAAGATTTTTTATTTAAAAAAAGTTATGTAAAGCAAAATTATTGTTATTATTTGACCTTATATGTTTTATTTGTTGCATGAATCTGCTCAGTGAGACCCCTGAAACTATGATATGTTAAAAACTGGCCTTATTCGTTGTTGTAGCTAACGTCTTGACAGGAAAACCTAAAACTATTTAACGACACAGCGACATCTCAGGGATTTCTCTTTAGCAAAACACACTTAAACCGTGAGTTCAGCACAATAACAATAAGATTTAGTGACTGGAAACTTGCTTTACCGACCCAGGGCCTCCTTTAAGGTTGGAAAAAAAGCTGTTTTCTAAATTTCAACAGTAAAAAACTTTGAGTTATGTCACGTTATTCGGCTGTTAAGTCGTAACGTAACGCCCTTTCAAAATATGATTTCCGGGTCCAAGCAGGTCGAAGCCCTGTATTTCTTCCACAACGCAGTGCCGTGTTCCCCCTTGTTTGAACAGATCTGAGTTTTTAAAAAAGCAACGTAATTGTCATTTTACCTCTTTCTTATGGATGAAAAAGGTGTTTAACTGTCGGAAGAGGTGATTGTAATTGTTCACGTTAGGCCGTTGTTGTCTGTTTTGTTTCAACGGAGCGTTTGGATCTGGAAGTCTTATTTTGAAAGGGTGTCACGTCAGACTTAACAGTCGGATTATAATTTGTTTATTTTTTATGTGCTCTTGACTGATAAAACGGTGATGTCGAGCTCTTCTGTGCACCAATCAGGACTTAGCAACGTTTGAATCCGATGCCAGTCGGTGTGTTGAGGACACCTGCACAGCCCTGAGCTCCCTGTTTTTGAAGGCACACTTTAATAACAGCTAAAAAAGCTTTGAGCTTTGTGTTGATATGATTTGAGCACTTCAGTCACAATAACTCAATGTTGGGGCGGCAGCCGCTCAGTCCAGAGGTGACTCTGCTGGGAACCGGAGGGTCGCCGGTCCCTGTGTGGACCATGAATGGAGGGTGGACTGGTGGCTGGAGAGGTGCCAGTTCATCTCCTGGGCACTGCAGAGGTTTCGTTGAGCAAGGTACCAAACCCCCAACTGCTCGGGGCCCCGGTCACAGGCAGCCCCCTTGCTCTGACATCTCTCCATTAATTGCATGTATAGGTCCTGTTTGTGCATGTGAGTGTATTCCAGGCCTGTGTGTGTGTGTGTGTGTGTGTGTGTAACATGTATAATAATAATAACAGATTGAAAAAATTGAATTTCCCGTTGCAGGATGATTAAAGTAAATCTTCTTCTTACAATGAAACACTGCAAGGCCACGTTGTGTTTTAAATAAACATTTGTTTTGGGCCTTTATTTCTAAGGTTCACAGGAAGAGAGGGAGCGAGAGGGAGGGGAGGACATTCGTCTAAGGGTTGCAGGTCAGAGTGGAACCCTCCGCGCTGCGGCGTGGACTTTAAGGCCCTATAAACGGGACACCTGCTCTAACCACGAGGCTCTCCTCTCTTCACACTGAGCAAACACAGACCTCGACAAACTAACACCTCTGTGCGCACGAGCGGAGAAAACACACACGATTCATTTCATAGTCCTGGATTTCTTCTGCTGCTGCATCCAAACTGCAAACACGATTAGCAGCTCTACTACAACGCACCACGGGAGGCTTTTTTACGCCCCTGAATCCAACTCTGTAACTGATTCCGTCATCGGTGGTGCGAGGCGGATTAGTAACTCGAACTAAACAAACGGCGTCCTGAACCGACTGATTTATCTGAACGCTTTCGGTTTGTTTTGTTTTTTTCTTTCTGTAACTGACTCACAGCGAGGTAAGCTGGCTCCCGGGGGCCCTGTTCCAGCCAGACGAGGGAGTGCGTGCTATTGCCTGTGATTCACTTGAACTTTACAATAAGAAATAGTCCGCCCACCTTGGGTACAGCAGTGGGACAGCAGCCACCGTAGCGCGCGGTATACAGCCAGTTTCATACATTCATTATCCACGTTCCTCCGTCGTCCAGGGAGGGAGAAAGTAACATATCTGACAAACCGTGACCAGAAGAAGTGACTACGTGAGACTGTGTGATTGCCCTATTGTTTGTGTGTGTGTGTGTGTGTGTGTGTGTGTGTGTGTGTGTGTGTTCGCATTTGTGGTTGCCATGGAGACGAGGCAGCGTACGCGACGCGGGGAAACGATCAGATAAATGTCACGGTAGCTAATGAAGCTGCACCGGTGCCCCGACGCTCAGCTAGCTCTGTGCTAACGAGCTGCTGCACACCGGCGCACACTAATGAGAGGACTCACACACACACACACACACACACACAGTATGAATAAAACACACCAATGCATGACACACATGGATACAAGTGAAATGGGTCTCATTTTGCCTGTGTCTCATGTTTCCCCTGCATGTATAAAACACCGTGTCCTCAGAATTGAAGCTGCCTTGTTAAGCTAGTGCAGGCGCCGATGCATGCAGTGTTGATGTGATCTTTGAACGAATAAGACTGTTTTGGTACAGAACCTTGAATTATATGGAAAATTACATTATAATAACGGCGTAAAACCTCACTTAGGAAAGTCAAGGTGTGTGCTGGAATGGAAAATGCTTGAATGCTCTTTAGCTGAACATAAGCTGACATGCCTCCACTCTCCTGGACAGGGATGGTTTGGTTATATTGTGCGTATAAGTGTGGTTGTATGAGGTACTTGTTACCTACAGTAGGTGACAGTCGGCACGCCGGCAGTTTGGAGAAGCAGACGTGAGTTCTGACACAGAAGCCAAGAAATACATCGCCACAAATACATGTACTGTACTTAGGGCGCAATCACACTGTCGTTCTGTACTGGGCCAAAACCGTTTTTTCAGCTAAAGCCTAGTAGTGTGAGTGCACCTGTTCCGCGCATGACTGCGGACAGCGGGCCGTCCACGGCGGTAGCGGTATGTGCGCCTGTTCGGACATAGAAAATAGAAGGAGGGACCATGCGCGGACATTTAACAACAACAATGGCGGCGAAAGGTTCACGTTGGTGTGATGCGGAGGTGGAGTGTTTACTGCAGATTTGGTCGATGAAAAGATTCAAAAACAGTCGACAAGACGCACAAAAACTCCGAGGTCTACGGAAAGATTTGTAAACAAAGCCACACACACGCGATCAATGCGTGTGACGTGTTACGGCGTGATGGCGTATGGACAGCAAGAAGCATTGGCCGAGGCCCAGGTAGTGTGAGTACAAACGGGGCTGGGGCGCGGGGGGAGAGGGAGGGGGGACAAGCACCCTAAAGCACGGGGCGCGGTGCGGAAGGACAGTGTGAGTGCGCCCTTAATAAAATAATGTACTTTGGGCCAATAACAAAAGTGTATTTTGAATACTGTCACAGCTGTACCTTGACTTAAAATAGCGCTGTTTAAGTTTAAGTGGTGGGAACTGAGGTCGTTATCTTAGCTCTCGTCAAAGCCGTCAGACACCATTGACAAAAGCAGTAGCTTTAACCTCACGGACACACTGCAGTTGCTGTTCTTCTGCTGCCTTCATCTGTTAGTTAGTTAGTTAGTTAGTGTAATTGTGTGACTTTGGCGTTTTAAAAAGGCGAGGAACTGAAAGAGGCGGCAGGAGAGCAGCGCCTCCTGTTCTCTGTGAGAAAAAAACGACTGTGTTTTGTCAGTGGAGTCTGGTGGCTTTGACGAGAGCAGAGATAACGGCTTCAGTTGCCTCTTGTGTAAACAGGGCTGTCTGACCTCAAGGTAAAGCTGTGAAAAATATTGTAAATTTAGCAAACAGCTGCTGTTCCCGTCCGCAGCAGTACATTTGAACCACATTTGCATTTTAAAAACACAGTTTGAAGTGAAAAAAGCTCAGACGAGCCGTGTCAAACCCTTCAGATTTGATGAAGTGACTCTACCAGTAGTTCAATCAGGTGTTTTGGTCGTCTGTCTCTGTTCGTCTCTATGTGTCCTATGATAGACTGGCGTCCTGTCCAGGGTGGACCCCGCCTCACGCTCAACGTCAGCTGGGATCAGCTTCAGCCCCCCCGTGACCCCGACAGGGACAAGAGGCTGAAGATGAATGAATGAATCAATGCCTTTGAGAGCTAATCAGCAGCTCTGGCGTGTTCCCCCCTTCTCTTTCTCTTTCTCTTAACTTTGACTTTACTCTAGATAAGAATAATCCAAGCAGCTCGACGCTAACACCGGAGGACCATGTGGTCAAAAGTGTTCACTTTCAGCAGGAAACACAACAACATTCATTCATTCATTCATTCATCTTCAACCGCTTATCCCGGGGTCGGGGTCGCGGGGGTGCTGGAGCCAATACCAGCTGACATCGGGCGTGAGGCGGGGTCCACCCTGGACAGGACGCCAGTCTATCACAGGGCACATAGAGACGAACAGAGACAGACAACCATTCACACCTACGGGTGATTTAGAGTCATCAATGAACCGAACACCTGCACGTCTTTGGACTGTGGGAGGAAACCGGAGAACCCGGAGAAAACCCACGCAGACACGGGGAGAACATGCAAACTCTACACAGAAGGGCCCCAGCCGGGATGCGAACCAGAACCTTCTCGCTGTGTAGCCCGTCGGAAACACAACAACATGTGGAATACAACTCGAGTAAGAATCATCTTAAAACGGATCTGCTCCAAACATGAACAAGGCTCGTGAGGAAACTGTTAACCTATCACAGCTCCGTGCTCAAAAGAATGACTCAACACTTTGGTATTTGAACATCTCTTCTCAAGCTGGAGGTCTTTTCTTCACTCCATTTAAAAAATATTTCATAAACAACATGTTTATGATGAATGAGGTCCTTTCAACACCCGTCAGAGTCTTACTCTACAGGGTTGCACGCGGTCTGAATATGAGTCATTTAGGTTGAAAAAAAGGTAAATGTGAACTATGTTTGTCATCCTCTCCTCACACACACACACACACACGAGCGCGGACACACACACGCACGCACACACACACACACACACACACACACACACACACGCGCACTTGCATTTCATGTGCTCCCGAGACACTTGAGAAGAATACCGTCACACGCGGAGGAGGAGTGAGTCACACTTCCTCTGAACTCTGAACTGTAGAGGAGAGCTATCTATAGACGCTACTGTAAACTATCGATTAAACACCTTTTGAACCGAAGACACCACGAGAGCCATACCATTCTTTGTGCAAGTTTTAGCTCAGCGGTTGGTTTAAAGAAGCAGGATGACGAGCGTGGGAAACAAGAAATGACTCAATTGATTTTCCTCCTCCCACAGTCCAAAGACGTGCAGGTGTTCGGTTCATTGATGACTCTAAATCACCCGTAGGTGTGAATGGTTGTCTGTCTCTGTTCGTCTCTATGTGTCCTGTGATAGACTGGCGTCCTGTCCAGGGTGGACCCCGCCTCACACCCAATGTCAGCTGGGATCAGCTCCAGCCCCCCCCGCGACCCCGACAGGGACAAGCGGTTGAGGATGAATGGATATGTACATAAGGCTTTGGTTATGTCAATATGTTTACGCAAACAAAACATGCACAATGCTGCTAATTTTGAAAATGACTGCAGTGTTAAGTATCAGTACTTATTGGACAATTATGATATTATAAAAAAAATTAATTCATTCATTCATCTTCAACCGCTTATCCCGGGGTCGGGGTCGCGGGGGTGCTGGAGCCGATCCCAGCTGACATCGGGCGTGAGGCGGGGTCCACCCTGGACAGGACGCCAGTCTATCACAGGGCACATAGAGACGAACAGAGACAGACAACCATTCACACCTACGGGCAAATGATTATTATTATTGCATTTATCATGTAAAATCATAACAAAAGACCTCATTTTTTGATTGACCTTTTTACATATTTGGGATTTTAAAGGCCCTAGGGACGGGCTCTGGAAATTAACAGTAGCTACAGACGCCGTCGTTGCGTTGGACAATTGATAATTGATTAAATTGATCGTTAAAGTTACGTTACAAGCAAAAATGCTCCTTTCACTCTGGTCTGTGCATTCGCTCTTTAATGAACTTTCACTGGAGGTTAAACTGAACCTCAACAGCATGAAACGTTCTCCGCCAAACACTCGATAAATGAACAAATGTGCAAATTTGATCTGGTCACCTTAAAAAAAAGAAAATCAATAGGTTATTAATGTCCCTCGGGAGCATGAACGCTGACCGCAAACACGTTTTTTTTTTACATCTAGTGAATAAGGAGATTCTCTGGATTGGAAAATCGAAACGCCCGGTTTAATGGTGCCGCTGTAGGAAAGGCCGTAAGGTCACCGCGATCGATACGTGTTCTTCCACCTGGGCGTGTGAATGAGCAAAGCAAATTTCATGCACGTCTGGTTCGCAAGCTCGGAGGTGATCACGTAAAAATATTCCCATGTGGGAGGGGGGGACTCTTATCACGCGCCGGCCCTTGGTCTTTCTATTTTTAGGAGACGAAAAAACTGTAATTTGGGGAAAAACGCGCTCTGGTTTGTCCCGCTTCTTCCTCCTCCTCCTCCTCCTCCATCGACAGTGCAGTTCCTAGAATTATCTTCCTGGCAGTATGCTTTCTAGCTCGCATCAGCCTGACCTGGTGTGTGTGTGTGTGTGTGTGTGTGTGTGTGTAGAGGGAAGGAAGGGGAAAAGGAATTAGAGCATCTTAAAGCCTCAACACCAGATTGGTCAAATCCAGGCAGCAGCAGCAGCAAAAATTCCACCCTAATCTTTAGCACACTTCCTCTCTTCTTCTTCTTCTTCACCCCCCGCCTCCTCTCCGTGTCTTGTTGCTATGGGAACAGCAGTGTCGGAGGGGCATGGGGTGAGGGTGGCTGGGGGGTACTGGGTGTTGGGTAGGCGGGTGTCTCTTTGGATGACGGCGCCACAATGCACACACACACACAGACACACTCTCTCACTCTCTCACCATTGACTCTTTGTTGTTTTTACTCTCTCTAAATCTTCCTCTTCTCTTATCTCTTGCTCGGAAAAAAAGGAAAAACGCAGCCTCTCCTCCTTCATCACATCCCCGTTCCTCGCACTCCATCGCTGGCGTTCGCGGGCTTAATGAGAAACAGCTTGTTTGTGGTGTGAGTCTGCGTGCGTGCCCGTGCGTGCCCGTGCGTCCGTGTGCGACCGTGTGATGAAATGGCAACGGGCTCTGATTGTCTGGCATCTAGCTGCGGCTTCACTCTGCCAAAAGTCATCATCTGACTCGCCGACGGGGATGATGGCCCATTTGACTAATGCTTCTCCACAACACGGGCCAACAATACCCATCCGGCTAACAGGAGAAAGAGCGGTCAGGAGGGTGGGGGGGTGCAGGAGGGGGCGAGGGATCATATCAGATTGGTACCGGTTCAATTCAACGGACCCAGATTCGGGACGCCGGTCAAAAAAAGTCACCAGGGCCTCAAGAGTATGCTTCGGCTGTGGGCTCTGCAGTCAGCATTTGTGTACCTGTACGACATGTAACACCTCCGCCACTGTGCTAGCTTGAACAATAAATCCCCGCGGTGTTCACGCACATCGGTTGTGACACCTCTAAAGGAAAATGACTGAGCAGAGAAAAACCACAGGGTAGAGACAGAAAAAGGCGTAATAAGGGCAGCGGAGAGAGAGACAAAGAGAAACAGAGAGAGCGAGGGAAAAGAGGAGAGAGAGAGAGAACAAGGCGGCCAGTTGCCAGCAACAAAACGCAGCTGATTTAACAACACGGGTCCATTTGTTGAACTGGCTGCGGCACAATTACGTCCCATTGTGAGCAGACCTCTACGCCATTTCGCAGCACAAAGGTTACAAAAGCCTGGATATCACCTCTATTAGCATTTGGCTGCCGCGTTTCACATGTGACGCCAATAAAATAAACGACAAAAAACACGTGTGCCCATTCTCCGAGGGGCTCTCGGCGTGTTCCTCTGTTGCGAGGACGGAGCACTCTGACACTTTAATAAACCAACGTTAATGCTGTTCGCACGAGCTCAGAGGGGAAATGGTGGAAGTGGAGAGAAGATGAACACGGTGGTGACAGGCAGCCGGAGGAAAACCTACTTATTGGGACGCATGAGAGGGACACTTTCCTCTGTGTTTCACCCTCATTTAGTGGTGTTTGCAACCGAGTGTGTTCGACCCGAGGCTCCCTTTAAATACACAACACAACGAGGGCATTCTGTCTGCATTCTTGAACGCATCACATACAAACAAACGAGCACAAAGTGCACGGAGCGACCCCGGGCTGCCGTCCAGTCGGTTCCCTGCTGTGATTCATGTGAACGAAAGCCACACGTTTGCCAAATCCATCCACTTCTCCGTCCTCGTTTTTCCCTTTCATCTCGTTATTTTCTTTTGTAACTCTCTTCGCCGTTCCACTTTTTCGTCCTGGGACGGCCAATATGTTGCACAACACCAGACGCCAGTGATTTGAATCGGATGGAAATATGACGTGTATCTGAGCGATCAGCAGAGCTGCTGTTCAGCTTTTTAGATCAAGTCCAAGTCAAGTTGGTCGATGCAAGTAAATGGTAACTGGACTTGTACTTATATAGCGGCTTTCTAGTCTTCTGAATACTCAAGGCGCGTTCACAGTGTTTGTCACATTCACCCGTTCACACAGACGGTGGTGGACATCTACAGACCCTTGTGCAGCACAAGGAGCAATTCAGGGTTCAGTGTCTTGCCCAAGGACACTTCAACATGTGGACTGGTGGGGATTGAACCGCCAATCTCTAAAATGGAGGACGACCCACTCTGACACTGAGCCACAGTCGCCCCAAGTCAGAGTCAAGTCCCAAGTCTTGAAAAACCTGCTGTCGAGTTAAGTTAAGACAAGTTCAGGTCAAGTCTCAGGTCGTAGAGTGCAGACCCAAGTCAAGTCTCGAGTTTGGTCAAAACAAGTGTCAAGTCTTATAAAATCTGATGTCAAGTCAAGGCTCAAGTCCTAGAAATCAGGGTTAAGTTAAGTCTAAAGTGTAAAGTCTCGAGGCAGTCAAGACGAGTCCAAGTTAAGTTTCAAGTCCAAGTCAAGTTGGTGGATGCAAGTCAGAGTCAAGTCTCAAGTCTTTTAAGATCCAATGTTGAGTTAAGTTGAGACAAGTTCAGGTCAAGTCTCAGGTCGTACAGTGCATACCAAAGTCAAGCCTCAAGTCTAAAATCTGATGTCAAGTCAAGTCTAAGGTCCTAGAAATCAGGGTTAAGTTAAGTCTAAAGTGTCAAGGCTCGAGTCAGTGAAGACGAGTCCAAGTTAAGTTTCAAGTCCAAGTCAAGTTGGTCGATGCAAGTCAGAGTCAAGTCTCAAGTCTTAATGTAATGTGGAGTTAAGTTAAGACAAGTCAGAGTCAAGGCTCAAGTCTTAATGTAATGTGGAGTTAAGTTAAGACAAGTCCAAGTCAAGTCGGTCGATGCAAGTCAGAGTCAATTCTCAAGTCTTGTAAGATCTAATGTCGAGTTAAGTTAAGACAAGTTCAGGTCAAGTCTCAGGTCGTAGAGTGCAGACCCAAGTCAAATCTCGAGTTTGGTCAAAACAAGTGTCAAGTTAAGCCTCAAGTCTAAAATCTGATGTTAAATCAAGTCTAAGGTCCTAGAAATCAGGGTTCAGTCAAGTCTAAAGTGTTGAGGCTGGAGTCAGTCGAGACAAGTCCAAGTTAAGTTTCAAGTCCAAGTCAAGTTGGTCGGGACAAGTCAGAGTGAAGTCTCAAGTCTTTTAAGATCCAATGTCGAGTTAAGTTAAGACAAGTCAGAGTCAAGGCTCAAGTCTTAATGTAATGTGGAGTTAAGTTAAGACAAGTCCAAGTCAAGTCGGTCGATGCAAGTCAGAGTCAATTCTCAAGTCTTGTAAGATCTAATGTCAAGTTGAGTTAAGACAAGTTCAGGTCAAGTCTCAGGTCGTAGAGTGCAGACCCAAGTCAAGTCTCGAGTTTGGTCAAAACAAGTGTCACGTTAAGCCTCAAGTCTAAAATCTGATGTCAAATCAAGTCTAAGGTCCTAGAAATCAGGGTTAAGTCAAGGCTAAAGTGCCAAGTCTCGAGTCAGTCGAGACGAGTCCAAGTTAAGTTTCAAGTCCAAGTCAAGTTGGTCG
Source organism: Echiichthys vipera (assembly GCF_963691815.1). Lineage (NCBI taxonomy): Eukaryota > Metazoa > Chordata > Actinopteri > Perciformes > Trachinidae > Echiichthys > Echiichthys vipera. The sequence continues at coordinate 2,933,569 of NC_139845.1, forward strand.
ATGCAAGTCAGAGTCAAGTCTCAAGTCTTGTAAGATCTAATGTCGAGTTGAGTTAAGACAAGTCAGAGTCAAGTTGGTCGGGACAAGTCAGAGTCAAGTCTCAAGTCTTGTACGATCTAATGTTGAGTTAAGTTAAGACAAGTCAGAGTCAAGTCTCAAGTCGCAGAGTGCGGACCCAAGTCAAGTCTCGAGTTTGGTCAAAACAAGTGTCAAGTCAAGGCTCAGGTGCTAGAAATCAGGGTTAAGTCAAGGCTAAAGTGTCGAAGCTGGAGTCACTCGAGAGGAGTCCCAGTTAAGTTTCAAGTCCTGTCAATATAAGGAAATATTCAAGTCTGAAGTCCTTAAGGGCGAGTCCAATTCAAGCCCTGACACGTGAAAAAACAGATACCAAGTCTTTTCAAAACAAGTCTCAGTTGAAGTTGCGAGTCGGTCGGGACAAGTCCAGGTCAGGTCTTCAGTTAAGTCCCAAATTCAAGTTCAAGAAAGTGCAAACGTCGTTCATTTCAGCTTTTACTTCCCAACGCGGAGAGGTCGGGGTTCGTTTGTTAATCACTCGTTCATTAACATGTTCCCCACCTTCAACCCTTTTCACGTCCACGTCACTCATTCATTCACTGCCTCTTCTGCCTTTCATATCCCTTCCTCCACCCTCCTCGCTCGCCCTCTATGCTCGTCTGATTCCTGAAGCGTGCCGTCAGCATTAAGGAGGAAATCACTTGCACATTGTAGCCTTGAGTTTCCAAAAGCTTTTACTCCATAAAACTATAACAATTCACACTCTGAGCCAAATTTATGGGCTTGGAGGGTTTGGAGGGCTCTGGGTCTCGTGGGGCTGACAGATCACTTACACACTGAGAGCAGCAAGACATCTCCAATCTTTTGGACCTGCCTCCTGGACCTAAAGTGACGTCCAGAAGAGGGGCTGCTAATGCCCACTACAGTGTAATTATGCCTGTTATGCTGTAGTGGAGGTGGATGGGTGGAGGGTGGAGGGGGGAGGGCGGGGCGGAGAGCGAGTGATAGCATTAAGGGATATTAGGGCGGGTGGGGTGTTCATTTTCATTAGGTTTTATGGGTTGGAAAAACATTGTCATGCATACCAATTAGCCCTGGAACAGATGGCTCAATATGGTTTCGCAACACACACACACAGACACGCACGCACGTGAGCGGTTGACGAGTGTGTGTGTGTGTGTGTGTGTGTTGGAGGGAGGGGGAACCTGACAGTAACAATCCACAAGACAGCATCAGGCCGGTCAGCGGGGTGAGAGACTTCAGGCTGACAGCTGTTTCCTTTCACCCTTTTTCCTTTCATCCCCCCCCCCCATTCCCTTTTCCTTTCCTTTTTCCTCCCCCCCCCCCCCCCCTCTTCCTTTTTCCTTTCTGCCCTCCATCCCAGGTCAGGATCTCAGGAGCCAAATTAAACCTGGATCAGTCTATTCAACAGTCGTTCTGAGGAGGGAGCCATATGCTGACATATGCTGATGGAGTGGAGAGAGAGAGGGCTCACCTGATTATGCACGTGTGTGTGTGTGTGTGTGTCTGAGTGTGTGTGTGCATGCATACAGCCCAGAGATCCCAGATGCGAGTGCTGTCAAACCAACACAAAGCTTTCTGAGCACCAAAAGTGACACTCGTAGACCGTATCTAGGTGACATTTTGGGCTGCTGTTCGCTATCTTAAAAAACATCTTTTTTTAGGTCTTAAGTCAGCGTTTTTCTCAGAAGCCCATTCATGTCGGAGTTGAAAAGGCTCTGAAAACGCAGTTAGGCAGAAAACAGACTCACACTGAGGGGAATTATGATAAGGGAACACGTTTTCCACGTAAAAATGATCCTAATCATCAGAATAAAACACTTTAAAGTGCATAACGAAATCATTCAATTCATATCTTCCCAGATACAACGTGTGCCCCACTGATCAATACAATAGTTATGCAACAAAAAATCAGTTAAACGCCCGTCAGATCCGATGGATGACTCAGTGAAAACTCAATATCCAGGCTGTAACGCTGTTTGGCCACCAGAGGGCAGAAAAAACACCAAACCAAGCGGACAAATGCAGCCACCGCCACTTCCTCATCTTGTAAAGCTACTTTGTCATTGATTTGCAGCCATGTTTCCGTGCACCTGATGAATAGAAGACCACCGTAACTCCCCTCATAGCTCTATTTAGGTCTCCACCGAGCCCCCACCACAGCGACTTCCTGGTTGATCAAATACGGAAGTGTCAAAAACTGCAGTTCTCCGAGTGTCCACTAGGAGTCGTTTGCACAATAGCGCAGTTTCTCGCTGAGAACATAGGGATGAACCCCCATGAAGGTAGCTTTTTACTTCTATTAACTCTCCTTTCTCAAAGCGCGTGGATTATCAGCATCTGTGTTCTCCCCGTGTCTGCGTGGGTTTCCTCCGGGTTCTCCGGTTTCCTCCCACAGTCCAAAGACGTGCAGGTGTTGGGTTCATTGATGACTCTAAATCACCCGTAGGTGTGAATGGTTGTCTGTCTCTGTTCGTCTCTATGTGTCCTGTGATAGACTGGCGTCCTGTCCAGGGTGGACCCCGCCTCACGCCCGATGTCAGCTGGGATCGGCTCCAGCACCCCGTGGTTAGATATCACTAAAGGCGAGTCAAAAAAGATGCGGCTTATTTGGGAAATTGAGCGAATCGGCCCCTTTTTAACACCCATCCACTGTGCCGAAACACTGCCACATCAAAGGCCCCTTTTGTGTGACTTCTCATCTCTTGTCCACAGTCGTCACTTCCCACTTCTCACTGGCTTTAGAGCTCAGCTTCACATCGGTGGAAGCAGGGGGCCGGGTACAGGTGCACCTCCCCACTTCGGAGATTTTATACGAGCAAACACTTTAGCTGTGGTGTTAGCCACGGCTCAGTGGGCCTGAATGGGGACGCGCTAACAGGCTAGAGCTGCACTCCCGGAGCCCATTGATCTGTGCTGCTCACTAATAACAGACAGCAGAGACTCTCTGGCTCTCTGGGGCCATTAGGATGCATGAGTGGGAAACCGTGCTAAATGGGACAATACACAGAGGTGCGTGCAAGGGTAAATACAATCCAGTTTATATGGAGCGGCGGATACACTGCGGGTAAGCTCGACTAACATGTAATTCCTTCGGCTAACCTTGGAATTGCATTACTCTCCGTGTTTGTCTTTGCATGCGTACGTGTGTGTGTGTGTGTTGTGATATAGGGATTAAGCGCAGTGTTACAGCATGACTGAGGTTGCTATATTAGGGTGGCGCCGTTACATTTCCAAGGCATTATCTAGATCTTTGGGGACAAGCAGGGATTTCTGTGCAGCAGGAAACACACACACATACACAATGCACCGACTGTGGTTGTATCCCGGCGCACAGGCAGACACCTACACTCAATCTCCTATCTCCTGAGCAGTAAGAGGAGAGAAATGGAGAGGCCTGTCTGCTCTCCATCCCTCTAAATGTTTAATGAACCATCCCTCTCTGTCTCCCTGCCTCCCGCTACTCTCTCTGTCTCTCTCCGGCTCTATCTCCCCCTCTCTCTTACCCTGCTGCTCAGCCCTCACCCATCATCTACTTTCTCTCACTTCATCCTTGTTTGTCTGTCTCTCCCTCTTCCTGCAGGCTAACAGACACACATATTGGTTTCAGGATGAGGTTTGAATGCTGAAGAGGAGGAAGAAGAGAAGGATGAGGGAGTAATCTGCATCCTATTTCCCCCTTCATAACCCAGCCTCCCTCTGGCCTGGATCCAGCCTCGCGTAATGTATCATTTGTTCTCATCAACTTTGCACTCGATATATGAAATCTCGCAGTTTGTCGGGTCCGCCAGCGCTTCCCTCTGATGCAAAGTTTGGGGTCAACACTATCTTTGCATCCTGAGTGGAAGCTAGCTAGTGTGTTTCCATGTTGACCACATGAGGAAAAGCGTGCAGCGGCGCTGATTCAGGGGCCTAAGTGCTTGAAATGTAACCGCCAAACATTTTTTGGCACGAGCCGACGATGTGAAAATGCCGCGGTGCTGTTTGTGAACTCAGTAGTCACAGCTGTTATTGTTTAGACAACGAGATTTGGCTGCGCGGGATAAACGCCTAATCTACTGCACTCCTCTTTATCTCTTAATTCTTGAAGAAGCAGTCTTTATCTCTTTACCTGTTCTCAATAAGCTGCTTCTACCTGTTAAACAGCTCTGGTAAATCTGTTTGCGTCTGTTAATCTACTCCGAATAACACAGGTTAAACTTTTAATCTCCATCTGATGACGGCTACATCGGAAAATCTGTCACCCTTCAGCGCGGACATGTTGGTCAAATTAGGAGACGGGGTCCAGGTAGAAGACTTCACTCGTCTCAGAGTCACATATATGATGACTTGTGACTCGACTTGAAGTTTTTAAACTTAAAACTTAAGACGTGGATGCAATAAAAGCATTCAAGTTTTAAGTTTACTCGTCTCAGAGTCACATATATGAGGACTTAGACTAGACTAGACTTAAAACTTAAGACTTGGATGCAATAAAAGCATTCGTTTTTTAAGTTTTGAATGTTAAAAAACAACAGAACATTAAAAAAATGAATGCAGATAAGACAGAAAGGGTAAGGCCTTGCATGGCAACGCTGCTTTACCTTTAACTAGAAGTCCATTGTACTGGATGTGATAGGATGTGCTTTGAATGTTGACGTTGATGGTCAGTATTCAGAGACTGATCAACACTGAGCAGCATTTTGCTGACAAAGACTCGTGACTCGACCTGAACTTGACTTTGACTCGCGTCAGCTGACCTGAGACTTGACCCTGGACCTGTTCCGACATGACTTAAGCTTTGACTCGGACTTGTCATGATTGACTTGAGACTTGTCTTTAGGAACCTGAGACCTGAATTGGACTTTTGATTTGATTTGTGAACTTTGAACTGACTCCAGACTTGTTTCTACACGACTTGAGCTTCGTTTTGCACTTGAGAAGACCTAAAACGTGACCCGAGCTGCATTTTGACAAGACTTAAGGTGTGTTTTGGACTTCTCATGACTGACTTGGTACTTTTCCTGGTACTTGACATGACTTGAGTTCTGTTTTTCACTTAAATGGTAAATGGACTTGTGCTTATAAAGCGCCTTTCTAGTCTTCTGACTACTCAAGGTGCTTCACAGTGTTTGTCACATTCACCCGTTCACACAGACATTCACACTGATGGCAGTGAACATCTACAGACCATCTAATGTAACCATTCACACCACATTTACACACCCATGAGCAGCACGGGGAGCAATTCGGGGTTCAGTGTCTTGCCCAAGGACACTTCGACATGTGGACCGGGGGAGGCGGGGATCGAACCACTGATCTCTCGGAGAAGACTTGAGGTTTGGCTGGGACGTGTCTCCAACTGATCTCGGTCGATTTGAGACTTTAGATCTCAGGATTTAAGACTTAAATTAGACTAAAAATAAATACAAACAAGTCCTGCGAGAAGATAAAGGGAGTCATTACGAGTAAACACCGATTGTTCCTCACACTTCCAAACACAACTGGTACTTTCTGAATGAACGAAACACCGGCGGGAGAGAAAAAACAACAACACAGATTTCTGTAATTTAGTTTTGTTTGGTCTCTCTGAAGAGCATTTAAAATGCGTAAAACTCGGCTGTGAGAATAAACACATAACACACCAGACAAACGACACCACGCAGTTCGGCTCACGAGTGTGTGTGTTACTGTGCGGTGTGTGTGAGAGCGTAAGCGAGTGTACGTCTACTCCCAGCCCCAGGACTTGAAATTATCCCGAGGCTCCTCCAGAACACACTTCAGAATTTTTGTCTGCTTTCCAAACTCATTACTTTAGTAGGGCAAATCAAACAGGGCGCGTTAAACGCAACTCAAACGTGAAGGGAGTGGAGTGCACGAAGAGTGTGTGTGCCAGAGAGAGAGCGAGAGTGTGCCTGTGTGTTAATTAGACGGGTACTGCTCTAATTAATGGCCTATGAATAGCCACGCTGGGTGAGGAGTCAAGGTTAGACACCTGCGTGGACGGTACAGACGCCGAAGCAGACTCCTTCTCGGAGGTCTATCAAATTACACGGATTTAATGTAAATACAATATTGGCAGCATCATCAACTGCCGAGCCAAGGGAGGAAGCGAAGTGTGTGTGTGTGTGTGTGTGTGTGTGTTAAAGAGAGCGAGTGTATCCAGCAAGGATGATGTCAGAGCAATTAGAGAACACATGAATCATCACTGGGGAGGTAATGACCTCGGAGCACCACAGAGAAGGGTCAATTACTCCATCATACCAGAACCCGGCTGCATTACACTTTATTTATTACTCATTCCAGACGTGACATTATGACTTTGCCGTAACATTCATTTCTTACAATCCTGGAATTATTATGATTTTTTTGTTTCTGAACCTTTCAAATTTTGCAAATTGAATTCTTGCTTAAGCCACGATCACACGTCTGAAGACTCTTTTTTTGTTTTTTGGACCCGTCTGAGTCAAAGTGACACCACAGTCGCATCGTTCTGCAGGATCACAAATTCTGTGCGTAGAGAGGAAGAACGCATTTCAAAAGATGGGCGAAGTGAAATTTCATCCCAGGGTCTATTTATTTCAGCAAATACACTCATCAAATAAGCCATCGAGACCATTGTTTTCGTGTATCAACTATTAACGGAGAAATCGCTAACAGCGACTGTTAGAGATGACAAAGGGATGGTTTTCGTTGCCACTGTTTGCACAAGATTGGTGTTGGTGCTCATGGGGGAATTGTTGGTTCTATGTAAAATCATAAATGGTAAATGGACTTGTACTTATAAAGCGCCTTTCTAGTCTTCTGACTACTCAAGATGTTTGTCACATTTACCCGTTCACACAGACATTCACACTGATGGCATTGGTCCTCTACATACCATCTAATTTAACCATTCACACCACATTCACACACCCATGCGCAGCATTTCGGGGTTCAGTTTCTTGCCCAAGGACACTTCGACATGTGAACCAGGGGAGTGGGGATCGAACCGGAGGAGGACCCACTCTGTCACTTATCCACAGTGGTCTTTACCTACTCCATATGTAAAGAGAGAATGAGAAAATGTTTGTTGTGAATTGGCACTGTAAACCAGAATCAGAATTAATTTGACCATGAACATACTTTTACCATGACGGAAAAAACATTACTCTTGGAAAGTATGAATCACTGACTAAAGCAAAGAAAACACAGAGTTAGTGTCACGGCAGTGTGGAAGTCTCTACACACATGGAAGCCGTGAGTATAAACATGCTATATCTTGCGGTCACAATGGATTATGGTCGTCCGAGGCTAATGATGGTTTGACAAATTGGCATTTCAGCCTCTGCAACGACGTTTATTTTGATTACTGAAAGTTGGAAAAAGGGAATGTTTATTGTTCATGTTTTTCGGCCGATTAAACATTGACGCCGGCAAACATTCAAAGCATTCTCAAAAAGGTGACCGAATGTCGCACAAGCGTACACACTGCAACATTTATTCAGTTCTTTCACAGGATTTGAACAAAGCTGTCTGTCTGTTCCTTTCAGCAGGGCTGTCTCTGGCTTTGAAGCTCCAGTGGAGAGTATTCACATATATTCTAAGCTTCAATATCATTTGCCTCCTTAGGGTTGAAAGTTTTATTTACAACCGCAAAAAGCAAACAGGCAATTCAAGTCAAAGGATGGAGAGAACCGTGCTCTTGGTCAATGTGAAATATTTCCTCTTGAAATTGTTTAAAATTGAATTAATGCACTATAGTTGTTTTCTTATGTTGCCAGATGACTCTTGGGACAGATAATTTAATCTTAATGAGACTTTTACCTGGTTAAATAAGGGATACACACACACACACACACACACACACACACACACAAACACACACACCCACACACACACACACACACGCACACACACACACACACACACACACACACACAGACACACGCACGCACAGAGAGAGAGAGAGAGAGAGAGAGACACACACACACACACACACACACACACACACACACACACACACTGCCTACGTCACAGTTTGATACCGTTGTTTCGGCGCCTCTGGGTCTCCACTGGAATCCGTTGCGACCGCTGTGAATCTAATCTGACTGCAGCTGCCTCGTGTCATGAAGCAGCGAGCTGCGAACTTTCCTCAGAGCTACGCGGCGTTGGGTAGTCGAGAGGCGAGCCGTATTCCTTTAAGACTGCAAAGATGTGTTTTTACTTTTACCCTTTTGAGAGCCACATCGTATCCTAACACCGAGCCCCTTAATCATCAGGTCCTCAGGTTGGAGGGCGGAGGGGAACGTTAGCTGCAACACAGAACTAACTGTGCTTCACCATCCAAACACACCTTCCCTTCTTAGTGTGTGTGTGTGTGTGTGTGTGAAAAAAAGAGAGCATTCCCTGGCCAACAGATCAATACTCCAGATCCATTCTGGTTTGTTAAGAGTAATAGGCATGGATTTGAAGAGAGGGGAGGGAGGCTAACGGGCGCTGATTTAGCCAGGCTACACCGGACCCATTTACTTCTCAGCTACAGCTAACGGGGTTTTTTTCTCCTGCCCCCAAAACACTTTGCGCCGCCATCGCAGCGGCGCATACAGTCAGGCAGAAGAAGAAAAATTACCTCCATTATGTAATCTCTATAATGATTCCTATTGAGAAAGCAGAGGCTACAACAGCGGTACAGTAAATTACACTAAACACCATTACTCTTGACAGCTCCTTTTCTGAGCGCGTGTGCACGCCCGTGTTTGTTTGAGAGTCGGTGTGTGTGTGTGTGTGTGTGTGTGTGTGTGTGTGTGTGTGTGTGTGTGTGTGTGTGTGTGTGTGAGCGTGTTAGGTGAGTGAATGATTGAGTGTGTGTGTGCACGAGTGCGTGAGCGGCGCTCTCACGGTGAAATTGAACCGGGGCTCAGGTGAGAAACAGAGCAATGCTTCAGCGCCACCGAGAGAGAGCGAGAGAGACGGAGAAGAAGAAGAAGGAGGAGGACGACTAGGAGGAGGAACACCCCGAGGACTTTGCAGACGATGTAGAACAAGCCTGTCTGGGTTAAAGAGGGAAGAAGGGAAGAGAGGAAAAAAGAGGGAGATAGAAAAAGAGAAGGGGAACAGAGGGAGCTGACAGGGAGATTGAGAGACGGGGAGATTGATGGCATGTAATGATGGAACGGATGGAGGACGAGACAAGAGAGACATGCACGTCAGAAGCCATTACTCATCTGCAGCGCACACACACACACACACAAGCAAAATGCCACCCAAGGGTGCCGCGAGAGCTGTCTGCCACCCACCGCTCTCTCTCTCTCTTTCTCTGTGGCCCTCGTTCATCCCATCCTCTCATCCGTGCCTTCTCTCCTCCTACACTTCCGTCTCTCTGGAGATTCGTATCGTTCACATCGAACCATCTTTGTTAAGAAGCTGTGAAAACCTGTTTGTGTCATTTGAGATTTCGAGCCGAGCGGCGGTGGACAACATTTTACAGGTTGGTAAATTATCAGACGTTATCTCAGATGTAACTTTGTGCTGAATGCTTCTCTAAAAGCCTTCTTCAGGGCACCTGATAAGAGGCGAAGGGAAATAACAAACCACACTCACTGAAGTACAGTTTTTAAGGTGCTTTACTCTCCTGTTGCCCTCAAATTTGACTAACACCATTTATTCTTGGGGTCAATTTGACCGTTAAACATCTGGAAAATGATCATAATCAATGTGTGACTCAAGTGAAGTCGGGTACTTTATGTATTTATTTAACAGAATGAAAAATATCACTGATGTTAAACTGCATGGAGGGATTTCTGTGTGTGTGTTTTACAGTAAGTCTGTTATTTTAAGTGCTATTTTGTGTTATTTGTAACATCTGGAATGAAAGTAACGTCCGTTATCAAGGACAGCAGCATGAATTTGACCTCATATGATATTTGAATTGTTAAATAAACAATAATAATAATGATTAAATCACCCAGATTATCAAACTGACCCAAAGGAACACCGATGCCACAAGTACATGTACGATAAGAACAATAAAAAATATATATAATCAGGATAATTTTAGGTTTTTTATGAGTTGTCCCCGTAAAATGAGGAAAAGGCATAAATTTAAAGCAAAAAAACACAAAAAAATGTCATTATTTAGAGATTTTAAACACTAAATGGGGTCAAATTGACCCTTAGGAGAACAGGAGGGTTAAACTAGAGCAGCACTATTGGCGGAAATGTTTGTACCCCCAAACTAACAAAGGAGTCCTGTCATTGCACAAGAACGTAACTTGCGTGGACAAATGACTATGGACTTGTACTTATAAAGCACCTTTCTGGTCTTCTGACTACTCAAGGCGCGTTCACAGTGTTTGCACATTCACCCGTTCACACAGACATTCACACTGATGCAGTGGACATCTACAGACCATCTAATCTAACCATTCACACCACATTCACACACCCATGCGCAGCACGGGGAGCAATTCGGGGTTCAGTGTCTTGCCCAAGGACACTTCAACATGTGGACCTGGGGTGGTGGGGATCGAACCCCCAATCTTTCGACTGGAGGACAACCCACTCTCCCACTGAGCCACAGTCGCCCCTATCTCTTGTGCATAAGAGAATACCAACTTTTAGGACCTTGGAGGCTCGGATTTAATGATGAACTTCTATTTCTGATACTTTAATTATATTTTGTACTTTTATTTAAGTTGAATGTTGGATTTAGATCTTTTACTTGTATAACAGAGTATTTTTTACTCCGTATGAACAGTATTACTGAAGTCGAAGTCCCAGTCGGCAACATTTGTTTGATCATATTTACTCAAACTGACCGTATGCTCCAATAGAACAACATAAATCAAGCGGTCTACGTAGAGTTTGTTGTTTGTTTTTGCAAAAATCCACAGCACCGGTATCATCCTGTCCACTCAGCACAGAGCTGACTGTTCGTGCACACGCCACAGATCCCCCCTCACCACTCGCACATGTTACAATATCACAGGCACACACCTCAAGATAGCTATACGCTGAATTATGTTAGCAGTTGCTATCTATGAGTAAGTTAGCCAGTCTACCTCCATGTAGCATGTACTCCATGCTGTTTATTGACGAGAGAACCGGTCAAGACAGATGTCCGTCCTCCACAGAGCTGGGTCTGTCTGACGTTCCTGTCTGTTATAGTGAAGGTTTTCATTGCCACCTAATCTACGGGGGAATTGTTGGGTCCATGTAAATCATAAATAAGTCATAGAGTGTGGTCTTTACCTACTCTGTAAAGTGTCCTGAGATAACTTTTGTTATGATTTGGCACTATAAATAAAACTGAATTGAGTTGAATTAGAGAAGACACAGGCGCGTTCACAGGAATCTGGTGCACGTGCACTGACGAGCACTCGATGAGAGGGAGCAGAGGAGCTCGGTGGAAGAGGGGGAGGGGCGTGAGTGTTGAAATATTTGAAATTTGACGAGTCAACTCGATCTGCCAGACTGCAGCTTTAAGGATTGACGTACTTCCATGAGACACAAACATCCATGTTTCACATCATCAATCGAGCAGCCGCTAATTTGAACATCATGTTCTCAGTTGAAATGAAACGTGTACGTTTGAAGATGCCAGAAAAGGCATTTCAACTTGTGTCTTACAGGCAAATAAAATTGGCGTGTGGGCTGTTGAAGGAGGTTAGTCCAAAGCAGCTGCTGTGTGTGGTGTGCTGAGCTGCGGCGTAATTGATTGGAAGCTGAGGAATGTCTTACAATTCAAGATATGGTGTGTTAATGAAAATCCTTCAGTGATAATGAGCAGTGAAAAATAGCTACAGATAACAAAAAGCAGAAACTGCTCACACACCACTTGGAAAAAGTGCTGATTCGGTTACAATCCTGGTGCCTAGAAACATCTTCTGCAGCTGTGGTTGATCTATGCTCCCCATTATGACGACGCAAGGACTTCAATTCGGAGCCCATATTCTGGAATATGAATGAAGTCCCGACAACTTGACCCCTTAACTCGCTACCGGTGTGAATTACGTGATTGAACCAGGTGAGACGGAGACGATCTACTACAGTCTACATCTGGGTCGTATGTGTGTGTTTTAGACTTTGGGCCTGTTTCACACAGAAACATTTTCCATAATGAGCACCCGGGGGACTTGTTGCGGTGCACTCTCCTCTCAAAAAAAGGTCTGCACAGACTTGTGGGATACGGATGCTCTCCGGAGGCCTGAGACGAACTAAACTTGAATTTCCATAGCAGCATACTCACAAGCAGCCTCGCACGGTCTCATTCATTCACACAGAAGGTTAAATCCATGTCCAGACAACTAAAGACTAGTGCTACAGGTAATAATAACAATAATAATCTTAAATATAGATTATAAAAGGGTCTTACAGTATATATATATATATGTTCATTCATTCATCGTCAACCGCTTGTCCCTGTCGGGGTCGCGGAGCGGGGTCCACCCTGGACAGGACGCCAGTCTATCACAGGACACATAGAGACGAACAGAGACAGACAACCATTCACACCTACGGGTGATTTAGAGTCATCAATGAACCGAACACCTGCACGTCTTTGGACTGTGGGAGGAAACCGGAGAACCCGGAGAAAACCCACGCAGACACGGGGAAAACATGCAAACTCCGCAAGATCCCAGCCGGGATTCGAACCAGGAACCCTCTCGCTGTGAGGCGACAGTGCTGACCACCATATATTGATTATATATATATTCAATATTCATTATTTTGAATCTTTATGCTTTATGTAATGAGAGAAGGAGGTAAACACTGTTACTGTGCACTGGGGTGCTGCAAAAACACGTTATCAGCAGGACGTCCAGTCCAAAACAACAGGATGTACGCAGGCTTAAACGTCATAGTTGTTCGCGCATCAGTATAAAAATCCATGTAAAGGCCTTTTTTTTTGACTGAGATTCCCGGGAAGACCAATAAAGTCCATCGACTCTGTTAAAACCTCGATAAAGTCTCAGTGTTATCGTTTTTTCCTTTGAGTAAAGTCGTTAATCTGGAAACATTTTTGCTTCCACGGACACCACAAAAAGGTAAAGTGGTGAAAATATTCTAAATATAGCGCACACTAAAACCGGTATTGATGCTTTTAGGCGTCTAAAATAAGTTAAGCTGCTGCCCCCGTCCACAGCAGTACACTGCTTTACTCCCGCGTTGCCGCTCTTGCCTGCTACTGTCGCTAACACACTGACTGTAGATAAGTACCTCATGCAACACAAAAGATCCAAACTATCCCTTTAACTTCACATACATTTGGCCGTATATTGTAGCCCCAGAACCGATTATGTCTACCGGTGACAAGAGGTGAAATCGTTCTCATCACTGCAGCCGGCTCTTCTGTAAAACAGCCTGTACTTACTTGAAAACCACTGAGCTGGTGTAATATAACTCAGGTGCGTCTCTCTGGGTTAAGTTAGATTGGTATTCAGTAACACAAAAACCAAAAGTGGACACCGTGCCGCCGAGTAAATGCTTCTTTTCTGCTGCTGTGGACTCGTGTTGGCCGTTTTAAAATGAGCCCGCTCTCGCCTAAGCTGCATTCACTAAACATCTGCTTAACATCCCGCACACACACCGCTTAATACAATGAGCCGATGTGCTGAGCGCCAGAGAGTGTGTGTGCGCCGTCCTCTCCTCCCTGTGGAGGCTTCAAATGCATCACGGCTAATCAGTGAGGGGAGGCTCAGCTCGTAGCGCCGGGCTAGTGCTGCATGCTAATCCTCTGCAGATGAAGACGCTAAGCTAAGCGCAGGCTGACAGCCATGCGCTGGGAATGGCAAAGGAGGCTAATGCTAACTGCAGTGTCACCGCTCACTTCCCGCCTTCACCTCACACAAACACACACACTCCTCAGAGCTCTGGGAGTATTTGTTGTAAAAGAATATTTCATGGCTTTGTGTGTGTGTACGTGTGTGTGTGTGTACGTGTGTGTGTGTGCGTACGTGTGTGTGTGTAAAGACTTGCCAACGACAGCTGCATTTAAAAACCTTCAACGTCAGTCAGGCCAGCTGAGATTTGACTTGGCTGTGAGCATCTGCGCGTGTTTCTGTGTGCCTGCGGTGGTGTGTGCATGCGTGTTCATGAAGGAATTGGACAATAATACTAAGAAGGCAAATGTGGGATGCAAGACAACCTATCAGCATTAAGTTAACACACACACACACACACACACAGACACACACAGGCGCAGAGAGTTCAGCGAGTTGTTGTTTACCAGCGGAGGGTGAGACAGAGCTGTGGCCTTCTCATTAAAGCAGAAAACCTCTGTAACTTTTCTCATTAGTGTGTGTCTCTTTAGTGTGTGTGTCTGTGGTCGGGTCGTGCGCCTCACACGCAGGAATGATTTGTGAGTGGTTTTGGCCCCGACTCAGTTTAAACACTCTTGTGAGTAGGTAAACACAACCCTCCATCCATCCATCAGTGTATAAGTGTGTCAGAACATGGGCTGAAGACTTCGAGAGGAAACCGCCCGCCTCTGAGGGATCGCAGCGGGGACGCACACACTCCTGGACACACACTAACTGGCTGTAGTTGTGTGAAAGCACCCCAGAGAACCACAAAAGGCTATAATGTCTGCCAGTCAGGAAAGCACTTACACGGAGCTGCCTGCCAATCTTATCCAACCACAGTCGCCATAATGCCCACCGCTGTGCCCACTCGTCGACAATCACATTTTCACCACCACACCCACCGCCTGACAACCTGCAAAACGCCTCGCAGACCCAAGCCAGCACTCCTAATTACAGCCGCCGCCTGCCAAGTGCACAAAACTAAACCTCCGCTGACCAAAAACCACAACTCCAAAAACACATCCAAAGAAAAACAACCGGTGCTAAAACCTCCTCCTCGCCTCACGTTAGCTTCCTGCTTCCCCCTCTGACACGTTACATCCCATTAACAAAGTGTCACCGCTAATATTTAGGGTGTTAATTTGTGCCGCTCCTGAAGCCGCTTTGATCCAAACTGAGTGTGACAACTTTAATGACTAAACCAAACAGAGGACAAACAAACCTAAAGACCTGCTGCTAAATCATGGCGAGGTGGTCCGCGGGGAGACAGCTTTTTGAAGTGGAGGAAAAACAACCAAAGGAAGCTTCTTTCGTTGTGGCAGCGCCATCATTACACCGGGGCAAGGTGAGGCAGAGGCCTAATTAGGGCTGGGATTGATTGAAGTGTTGTGTTCCTTTAGCTTCAGACTCACACGGAAGAACAGAAAAATGAGAAAATCCAAGTGAGAATGATCCTGAGAAAGAGGCTAATTCAAGGACAGGATTTGGGTCCAGATGGTTTTAAATTTAAAGGGATAGTTCGTAACTTTGGGGTTGTATGAGGTACTTAGTGAGCTAAAGCAGATGGTGGTCGGCACGCCCCCAGTTTGGTTAAGCAATGGTTAAAGTTAGATGGTTACGGTCAACAGGCATTGACTTTGAATCTTTAAGGTAAGGATATGTTGTCGGACAGTGAGTCTCAATCTTGGGCTACCATTTAGACAGGAACGGTTTCCATCAGCTACCGTCGGCTGGCATTTGCACGTTGCAGCTTTCAGTGTTACGATTGGCATTAACTTAGGGGTTACAGGGTTCATCAAAGTTGTCAACGGACGCCCGACTACACTGATCGGTTGGGGTCAGGCTGGAGTTTTCACGTAAAGTGTGATATTCATATTCCACTCTATTCTTCTTTAAATGCTGAACGTCTGTGGCAAACCCCCTCTTTTACAGGTAGACAGCAAAAGCAGGGCCTCACCAGCTCTTCCTCCCTCTCACCATCTCTCTCTACCTCACCCTTCCTTCTTCTAAACCAGGTTATTCTTGAGAACCTCGGCTCCTTTTAGCTCCCGCCACCACTTGCCTCTGAAATGACAGAGGTAACCCTCTTATATGAGCAGCCACCGCTAAAAGAATGTCATTTTCTCCCGCTAATGTCAAGTGGGAACAGATCAGAACAGGCAGGTGGAGTTAATAACGCCGCGTTCTTTTGCATGAATTGCTCGGGTGCTCCCGCTCGCGTGAATTCAAACTTCTTTGCGTGACCTTTCTCCGCTTTGAATTGCGAGCGATCACCTGGGCTGACCTGTCTCTCCGGCTCCATCTGAATCTCTCAATCTTCCCAAAAAAGCCCTGACTCATGATAAGGGGGCTGAGAGCTGACATCTTTTCTTTGCAACGCTTCCTCTAACCTTACCCTTAAATTATCCTGTCTATCATCCCACCCTCTCTTTGTTTTTTTTCCATATCTGATCCACAGCCGCCGCGTATCCTCCTTACAGTACATAAATCCTCTGCTCTGTGTAATTATCCTCTAGATGTGCCAGCCATAAGCAGCTACTTATTCCACAAAGCACACAGTGAGTGACTTTCCCTATTGATCTATACATTAGCAGGTTGTTGAACAACCTGGAAGAGAAATAGTGGCAGTTTTATTGGCCTATTCAGAAAGGTTTCAGCGCAATCACAAGTAATTTCCAAGCTCACCGACTCTATGGGCTGATTAGAGACAGGCGGAGCAAACATATTGAATGAAGAACGGTATAAATACATAAATCACTGTTCTTCTAGGCTGATATAGGTGTCACTGATTAGCCAGGCGGGTTGAATTCAGAGCTACTGACAATTTAAAATGCCACCGTGAAGGAAAACGAGAATACAATCGGTTAGCGGCCTCAGCAGATAACGCAAGAACAAGTAGGCTAATGTAAGCTAAAAGCATAGCATCTCTATAAAGTTGAAGTTATGCCGTGAATGCCTCGAGTCTATTGTCCGTCGTCCACAGTCTGTGCACATCCTCCCTTTTAGCTCAAGGTCAAGTATTTTTTCACTCTGCAACGCAGCTTAAGGCATGTTAACAACTGTGATGCACGTGTCGAGCTAACACATCAAATCAATATTCTGCTTCAGCAAGTGTTAAAAGAGTCTGACCTACAGTTCATAATGTCTTATTGAAGTTTTGTTTATGTTTTAGAGTCAAGAGTGCCTTAAAACATGTCGATTTCAGGTCAATTTAAACTCATGTAATGCAAAGCTGTTGTTCAGGTGCTAGTGTTTTGTTGCATTGTTGTTATGTATGCATATTGTTTAAGCTAGGCTAAGCTATAGCCAGCATGACTTTGACTACCCACCTGCTGTAACCTACATCCAGTCTCTCCATGAGGTGTGATTTTATGTTTATTTTTAGGAAATTTGAGTATCTTAGTATCAGGGGGACACATCAAATTCTCCTTTCATCTTTTACGGGGGGACACATTATGAAATTAAATTAATTAAAGGTCCCATATTATGCTCATTTTCAGGTTCATGTATGTTTACATGCTTCAATGATCCAAACACACATATTTTTCCTCCCACAGTCTGTCTGAATATACCTGTAATCACTGCTCCATTTTAGTGCCTGTCTCTTTAAGACTCCCCCTAAAAAGCCCATTCTGTATTGATTGGTCAGGTGACACGATCACAGCGAGAGGGTTCCTGGTTCGAATCCCGGCTGGGGCACTTGATCGGACTGATGCTTTTCTGCTGTGTCATGGAATTACTCACAAGACGATCAAGCTTCAACATGGGGATTAGGACAGTGGAGCAGCCTGACCCTAACGGGTATTTTGATGCATGCAGTACATCAGTACATCCTTACGGTGGGGCGACACGGTGCTGTGGTGGTCAGCACTGTCGGAGTTTGCATGTTCTCCCCGTGTCTGCGTGGGTTTTCTTCGGGTTCTCCGTTTTTTCCTCCCACAGTCCAAAGACGTGCAGGTGTTCGGTTCATTGATGACTCTAAATTACCCGTAGGTGTGAATGGTTGTCTGTCTCTGTTCGTCTCTATGTGTCCTGTGATAGACTGGCGTCCTGTCCAGGGTGGACCCCGCCTCACGCCCGATGTCAGCTGGGATCGGCTCCAGCCCCCTGCGACCCCGACAAGCGGTTGAAGATGGATGAATGAATGTATTGATTGGTCAGCGTTTGTGCGTCTTCCTCATCTGTGCTCTTTAAACGGCACTTTCTACCTATTTACAGTATCGTACAGTTGTGACATCACAACAGTACAGGAAGTCCTGACAGCTGATATAAAGGCACAGTTTCTGAATACGGCCTGTGTGCTTTTCTCTGTGGATTGAGTGTTTTGTTACTTTCACAGTATTTACAGTATACAGCACCTCCACCTGCTTTATAATTTAAAAAACGACATGTCACTTTATAACAGTATGGGACCTTTAAGGGTAAAGAAACATGTCATTTGCGATGACACACATGAAGCCAAGGCTCCATCCTTCATGCTGGTGAGAGAAATATATACCCGGCTTCCCACAGTGCATCACCGGGCTACCTCTAAAAAGAGGCAGGGGCTGTTTCATCCATAACCCACAGAGCCATCAGTGGGAGAAGCAGCGTCTCTCTGTATTCCACTCATGCCCCCCTCCTCTTCACTGCAGAGGCGAGAGGTCCACACACACTGTGGCTCCACTCATTACCTTGCCGCTTGGATGCCAAACCCCCATTTACCCCGCACACACACACACACACACGCACGTACACGCGCACACACACTCAGAGCTCCCTGATTAATCATCTCTTTTTAACCCCTGCCTCTCCGCGGAGCCTCACACCCGGGTCGCAACATGCCGGGTGAACGATACGTGATCCTGATTTTGATTGGTACCTTCTTGCTGAGACTCACTAACAGACCTACCAACATTTATTTTAGGGAAATTTGATCAAAATGAGATCGAAGTCAGCTAACAGAGTGCATTGTGGTCTTTCCTCGCTTAGAGGATAGTAAATATGTCCTCAATTAAACTCATATTCGGGGTGAACGATGATAAAAAAAGCTTTTCAATATCAATCATTTCAATGATTTCAGCAACTCAGAGAGAAAATTAGACCCCCTGCTCCCGCGGCAGAATAGAGCGCCGTGACACCTCGCCATGATTTACCTTTCTTTCACTATTGCGTCCTATTTGAGGAAAGCCGGAGGTTGCGACGTTCATTATATCACAAAACAAACTAACATTTGTCACAGGCGGAAAAACACGGTAACAAATCTGGATGAGGCCGATCTGCGATTCGGCAGGAGACTAAAGATGCAAATGGAGGAGGATGTGGAGCCCGCACAGGTGAAGAAGACAGATTTGGTGTAGAGTAAACTGAGTTACCCTGCCTTTCATTTGTTCCTCTTTAGCAGAGTCTTTTTTATGGGACTTGAGGAGGTGAAAACGGTGGAAATTGCTTTTAACAAGTACCCAGAGACCAAGACTTTGTTTGACCAACAGTGCAAAACCCCAGAATATTGAATTCACTTTGAAACCATTGAAAGCAGCTTCGTAAATGACTTAAAAAGGTTCATTAAATATCAAAAATGTCGTATCCAGTCGTTCCCCAATTGTGTGAGCACTTTAAATCCACCTTTCACGCTCGCATGTACAGCATGTTTGTCGCAGGGCTCTGTACCCCCGAGTCGATGCGTGCATTTGAACAAGCTCCTCCGTAAAGGGACGGGGAAAGCGTGGAGATGATTTCATCTGGAGACAAATCCCGAAGCTGCTCGGCGGACAGTGAATAATGGAGCGGCTTCTCGGACGCCGTGACAGCAGCCGGGGCGATTGTTACCAGGATATGAGCCCATTTTCTGATGATGTGACGTCATTTGGCAATTCTTCATTTCTTCTTCTTAAAGCCGCTGCCGTAGATGATTGCGTTTTTTTCCCATTGCGGCCTGAATGTAAACATTGATTGATTGGAGGACAGGTAAAGCAATATTAACGTAACACCTGAACGCGCCAGTCCAGTGATCATCCCTGTGATTTTGGACGCTAAATTCACTCTCTACAATCACAGTCGACGACCTCCCCGAGCTGCGAATCCGAGCGTCGAGATTTGAATTAATGCGACGTGTGATGTGACACATCACTGTTCCACTGATATTGAATTAATGACTGAATACCTGAGCTCAAAGACTCCGCGCCTCAGGTATCCCATCCAAATGAGTTTGATTTGAATGTATGACTCCCAGCTGTGAAAGAGAAAATGGGCTCATATCCTGGTAACAATCGCCCCGGCTGCTGTCACGGCGTCCGAGGAGCCGCTCCATTATTCACTGTCCGCCGAGCAGCTCCGGGATTTGTCTCCAGATGAAATCATCTCCGCGCTTTCCCCGTCCCTTTATGGAGGAACTTGTTCAAATGCACGTAATCGACTCGGGGGTACAGAGCCCTGCGACAAACATGCTGTACATGCGAGTGTAAAAGGTGGATTTGAAGTGCTCACACAATTGGGGAACGACTGGATACGACATTTTTGATATTTAATGAACCTTTTTAAGTCATTTACGAAGCTGCTTTCAATGGTTTCAAAGTGAATTCAATATTCTGGGGTTTTGCACTGTTGGTCAAACAAAGTCTTGGTCTCTGGGTACTTGTTAAAAGCAATTTCCACCGTTTCCACCTCCTCAAGTCCCATAAAAAAGACTCTGCTAAAGAGGAACCAATGAAAGGCAGGGTAACTCAGTTTACTCCACACCAAATCTGTCTTCTTCACCTGTGTGGGCTGCACATCCTCCTCCATTTGCATCTTTAGTCTCCTGCCCTCTCCTGTTTCCCTCCACCTCGGTCTCCTCTCCATCTTAGTGAGACTATTAAGCTTAGTGGGGCCAGCTAGCCCGGGTTAAATACACCTAACCTCACGCTGCTCCGATGGGGGGGAGGAAGCATCCTAGAAATGCTCACAAAACACACACACTCCCTCAAGCACACAGAGGTCCTCGCTGCAGCTTTAAGAGCAGTGATTGCTGTAATAGCCCTATAGAGGGGGGGAAAAGACAACAGAGAGGGAACCAAAGGATTGAGAGGAGAAGGAGTTGATGGATGGGTTGGCTTTCCGGGTCACTTAGGGGGCTCCTCCCTCCTTGTCCAACTCTCCCCAGGGTCACTATTACTGGGCACACACACACACACATACACAAAAACAAACCAGTGTATCACAGAGTACAAGAACAGAGGCAGGCCGCACCACAATGGGCAACATCGATTTTACAATATAAACTAATGAAGCAGACCAAACTCAATACATAGAACACACAAACATACACAGGGGCACGCATGTGTGGGCAAACACACACACACACACACACACACACACACACACACACACACACACACACACACACACACACACACACACCTTGTAAACACAGCAACACGGCCCCTTTGTTCCTTTTCAATACGCATACGGTAATTGCTGATGTGAAGATAAGTGTGTACATTACCAAACACAAACCAATTATGCCGGCATCGCAGCTATTGTCTGGCAAACAAACACGGCCGCACACATACACAGATGTGCTACAATACACACTCGACTTCCAGGCCACTGTCTGAAGCCCCTTACACACATCCACTGCTAACCTGAAATTGTCTAGACATCACCCAGCGGGGTTTGTACGTGAGAACGCAAACGTCCCGTTTAGTCAGGCTGAGCATCAAACAGAGTTTACGTTGACATCACGCTGCGGCGACAAAAGTGTCCAACTGGAGAGACAACGAGATTCGGGAACTTCTGTTGGTAAGGAGCTGACGCCAAGATGTGATCAGACAAATTCAAAGAACGGCTAGAGTCTTGACAATCGCCAAAACAACTGGTCACACACACGACCATTCTGTCAGGACCCTTTTCGGTGCCTTGGGCGGTCCTGCCATTGTCTGTTTTGAACATGGTGAACACGTTGTTTACGCTGTGGACTCACATAAAACGCCGTGGTACGGTTTAGGCAACAAAACCACCTGGAAAAGATCATGTTTGGTGCTCTAAATCCTGGAGCACTTGCTCTTAGCGGAGGGGTCTACAGGTGAAAGCCCGGTGCTCGGTTTGCGGGTTTGGCAGCGATGTACACGGTTGCCAAACACAGAGGGCCG
Organism: Echiichthys vipera; assembly: GCF_963691815.1. Taxonomy (NCBI): domain Eukaryota; kingdom Metazoa; phylum Chordata; class Actinopteri; order Perciformes; family Trachinidae; genus Echiichthys; species Echiichthys vipera. The sequence goes on from NC_139845.1 coordinate 2,955,476, forward strand.
TGGCAGAATGGAGGAACCTCCCGTTGTGTGCTGCATGTCTGGAAGAGAAACTCTGGACCATGTCTGCACCTGATTCTCCCGACATTGGCCGACGTTCATATGTGAAAACGACTTGAGAGAATGTGGGTTCCCTTGAGGCAGTGGCTCCTCTCTCTCTCTCTCTCTCTCTCTCCGTCTCTCTCTCTCTCTCGCTCTCCCTGGTGACAGCTGTCATCCTGTCAGGCCTGTGGCAGCCCATTCTGCTCACTGACACAAGCACACACACACAGACACACACACACACACGCACGCACACAACTCTCAAACTTAATAGCCCCTGCAGATCCAGCTCCAGTCAGCTCAACCAGACCTTCACTGCAAACACAGGAAGACTGAACTCGACGCTGAGTGTTAGCTGGATAAAGTTACTAAAAACAAAGACATTTTGTGAAATTCACTTGTTTGCTGTGTGTGTTTGTGTGTGTGTGTGTGTGTGTGTGTGTGTGTGTGTGTGTGTGTGTGTGTGTGTGTGTGTGTGTGTGTGTCGGACAAATATAGATCCAGGGTGTGATTACCTTGAAAGGGAAACTGCTAGCCTAGCTCCATTACATTTCAGGTAATACTTCCTCCAACAACCCCAAAGCTAAATTAGCAGCTAGCTTGACTTTTATTACACATATGAGCTCATTATTTTCATGTTTAGGGAGTTAATTTAGAGTTTAAACAGCTTCCTGTTGTGTTTTTGGGTTCTTCTAGACATTGTTTACGTGCTTGAAAGTTAAAAAAGCACATGATTTTTCTCTTTCTGTCAATAAAAGGCATGAAAATCTAACTTTTTGCAATATGGGACTTTTTTTTAATACAACTATTGATTAGTGCAGCTTTAAAGGGAGTGAGTTTTAATGCTAAGGCTCCTGTTGCGTCGTCTTTTGGCGTCTTCTTGCAGCATAAAATCAAGACATAAATTGGTTTGGACTGATTTGTGTCTTCCACATGTTATACTGGGTTTCAATTACAACTGAAACACTTCTCGTTTGACAATTAAAGTATACGCAAAAATCTGCTGAGCCATCACCCTCTTGAGTTTCAGCAGATAATTTTACTTTTGCATGCAAGTATGCTGCAACCCGACCGGATTGACCCCCTCGTCTCAATCGCTGTTGACTTTTCTGGGATATCTTGGGCCAAGACATAAAACTAAACTATTGGTTCAATCCTAAATTATCCTTGTTGGCCTTTACCAGCACATATTGGTGCAACCCGAGTGTGTAACTCCACACCAGGCCAACACCAGACCTGCTGCTCAGACACATTCCAGTCATGTACACATCTAGTGCAGCATGCCAAACACATCGCTCTGACTACCCACAGCACACCGACCCAGCACCGTATTACTGCATTTCTTTCAGATCCACATCGCTGTGCTTTTAAACAGCCCTGATGGGACTTTTACGTATGTGGCTTCGAGTTCTGTCAATATAATCATTTGTTGATTGAGTTGACCGGCAAGTTGGGAATGATTCAGTGTCAGTGGTAAAGCAAGAATGCCATTTTTCAGCTTTTCTCTGTTTTATATGAATGTAATTTGAACTTTTGGGGGTTTTTAGACCGTCGGTGAAGAACTCCCGTTGCCTTTGGGGAACATGTGACGGGCATTTTTCATTATGTTTTGACATTTTCTAGATTAAAACCTTAAATAAGTAAATCATTAGCAGCGTCATTTATAATGAAAATAATCATTCATTTGAACCCTCGTAGTGTTATTTATGTTACTCTACAGTGCACCCACTAAAAAAATCTGCAGATGTGAAACAAAGTGCATTTTTAAAGCCACACAATGTGCAAGTGAGCAGACTGTAGATCGAACCGGAGTCGTTTCATATTTGCATATTCATTCAACCTACACACCTCCAGCGGTTCTGTCTCCTGTACTTTTCTGAGGATCTTTTACGTTTAAGGTACAGCATATGATTTTAAACAGAAAGGCACATACATTATAAACAAACACAGATGCCCATATAGGCAACACACACACACACACACACACACACACACACACACACACACACACACACACATAGCCAGAGACTGTTTGGCAAATGGCACCCGGTCGGAAAATGTAATTGCTTGAACTTTAGAGAAGCGACTGCAGCTTCTGAAATACCCACGGGAGCCATCAGACCAGTGTTTTACAGCACAAACATACACACACACACACACGCACGCACACACACACACACGAACACACAAACCTCCCTGTCAGCAAGTGCAGTACTTTAAGTAGTAATAACTGCTCTAGCTGTTAGGGTGAAGAGAGAGAGAGGAAGCAGGGAGGGGAGAGCCTGAAGAGGGAAACAAATGCAGGAGGAAGGAGGAAGAACAAGCATAGCATTACTCTGCATGAGTCTGAATTATTTTTCTTAGGTGAGCTGGGCCGCACAGCGATGTTGACGACTCTACCGTTAAAGGAACACTTCATCACATCATCAGCATATCCGTTGAGCGTCATATAATCGCTGCCCGTCGCTCTGGACACAAAGACACTGATGTCACTTGGCATAACGGGAAATGTTGCCCCCTTCTATCTTCTATCCTCGTCTTGACAGAGAACTCTGCTCTCTCTACTGTTTTGTTGTATATATTATTATTGTTTATTGTTTATAGCACACTGTGCACTCTATATACTGTATACACTATGTATCTATTGGATTCTATTTATGTTATGCACAAAGTGTTTATTTGCTGACTCACTACTGCTGTAACAAAATCATTTCCCAGTCTGGGACCATTAAAGTCATTCTTTTCTATTCTATTTTATACTATTCTATCAATTTTGACATTTTTTTATTTGTCTCCTATGAGTTACCACATTTTATTGAAGTGCAAGACTGAATCGACGGAGCAGCCCTTTAATCCAGACCTGTGATAGGTAATTAAATGTTGAAGTATTTGAAAACAGGGACAGTGCACATTAATAACATTACTGTAAATGCGCCAGAATTAGCCAAGAGGTTGAGGTGGATCTTTTTGGATTGAAGGCGGTCATGTTGTGGTGTGTTTCAAAACAACTGTTGCTCTGTTAGTAGAGAGCCATACTGGCTTCATCTGTGTCTTGCCATCTCCTCCTCATATCTCAAAAGAGCTCCACTGGAAGTAGCGACGCATTTGCAAACAGGGCTGGGTGATATGTTAAAATATCTTCTATCCTCGTCTCGAACTTAAGAAATAAATTGGACATATCTCGGAGAATATGGGAATTTTTTATGGACCTCTGACCAAGACCTGATCTATCCTGCTGATCTTGATTTGACCCCACTTAATTAAAGGGAAAGACACGCATGTGCTTTGTGACCATAGCTGATCTTTAAATGTTTTATTTATTTATTCATTTTAAATGTCTTTAATGTTTTTTTTTAATTTTTTGATTATTATTATCATTATTATTATTATTGTTATTATTATTAGAATTATTAGAATTAATTTGTATTAGTTGAAATGTCTGAAATTGTTATATTTAAAAGAAAATTTAGAAAAATAAATAATTAAAAATTAAAATAATTAGCTGATCTTTAAATGTTTTATTTATTTGTTTAACTACTATCACTATTATTATGATTATTATCATTATTATTATTATTAGAATTAATTTGTATTTGTTGAAATGTCTGGAAATGTAAAAAAAATAAAGAAATAATTACAAAAAATATATTTTATCCCGATCCAGATCATTTCATAGCGTTCTCTCTGCTAATTCAATAAAAAAATAGTCTTTATAAAATGGTAAACTCAAGACGTGAAGAATTAGGTATTTTCTCATTGAACAACTTTAGTGCAAAACATAAAACATCATCTTTCTTGAGATATTTGAGCTCGTATGTACGTATGATTTCATCGTGATTAACTTGAAAGACGATAAATGATCACATCGAATGATCGCACAGCCCTGTTTGAATAAATACCAGAAACATGACTCAACAAAGGAGACGTGGCTGTTGCTGCAGGTGTGGTTTTGAGAGGTTTCTGCGTAGGTTCTGATACATTTTGACATGCTTTGACTCTGGGTCACTATTTGAATCCATTGCCGCTGCTGTAAATCCGAGCTGTCTACACCTGCGGTGCTCCGCGGAGGAGCAAGCTAAAGTGTCCCAATCCTGACGGGCAGCGAGTATCTAACGCCCAGAAATACCTTACACTTACACTGAAAATTTAAAGAACAAAATGCTCAATACATCAATTAAATACTGTTTTGATTATCATCACAAATATTGATTCTTTTATTGATTCTGGCCCCAAATAATTGACCAATCTGGAAACACCATCAGAACATCAGAGCGGATTAATCCCTCGCTGGTGCTTCTAGCATCATGTTTGAACCTTGGATATACCGTTGTATTTCCATGCTTCTAAGTGTTTAAGTGCAAGCATCTGTATGCGTGAGTGTGTGTTTGTGTGTCCGCCTCGGGCTGTCCCCCTCAGCACTGCATCTGTATCGACCTGCAGTGGAAAACAGGCCTGTACTTGGCCATGTAGGCCAGGCAGTCGATAGGGACATCAGAACGAGGGCAGCCGTCCAAAACAGCATCACAATGTGCCCAGAGGCCGTGTTCACGCGCACACACACACACACACACACGCACAGACACACACACACACACACACACACACACACACACGCACACACACACACACACACACACACACACACACGCACACAGTGTATATATACAAAGGCTTGGCCATTTTTCAAATAGCCTTGGATTTATGGTTTATAAATCCCCCAGATGGTGATTCATGTGTAATCCGTCTGTAATAGTTACTTGATAAACTCAGATCCAAACCTCCTTGGACTGTTTTTTTTTCTGCTTTATAAATAGACGTGACCATTACTTCATCATAATCATTTAAAAATATACTGCATGTGTAACTGTGTATAATTGTATCGTGGATTGTTGAGACTTTCCCGGATCAATAAATGGACATTTTCTATGACTGACTGCTGTTTTTGTCTTTAAGGAAAGATCACCTGACAAACAGGAAGCCATTTTACGTCTAGATCGCAATCCTAGACTTACGAAAGCTCTTGGTTACCCATCGACCATCCTTAACCTAACCAGCTGAGGTCAATGCCGAACTTTAACCATCTAACTTTAACCATTCATGGTCAATACCTAACCTAAACCATCTATTCTTAACCATCCATGGTCAATACCTAACCTAAACCATCTATTCTTAACCATCCATGGTCAATACCTAACCTAAACCATCTATTCTTAACCATTCATGGTCAATACCTAACCTAAACCATCTATTCGTAACCATTAATGGACAATACCTAACCTAAACCATCTAACCTGAACCATTCATGGTCAATACCTAACCTAAACCATCTAACCTTAACCATTCATGGTCAATACCTTACCTAAACCAACTAACCTTCACCATTCATGGTCAATACCTAACCTAAACCATCTATTCTTAACCATTAATGGTCAATACCTAACCTAAACCATCTATTCTTAACCATTCATGGTCATTACCTAACCTAAACCATCTAACCTTAACCATTCGTGGTCAATGCCTAACCTAAACCATCTATTCTTAACCATTCTAGGTCAATACCTAACCTAAACCATCTATTCTTAACCATTCATGGTCAATACCTAACCTAAACCATCTATTCTTAACCATTCATGGTCAATACCTAACCTAAACCACCTATTCTTAACCATTAATGGTCAATACCTAACCTAAACCATCTATTCTTAACCATTAACGGTCAACACCTAACCTAAACCATCTATTCTTAACCATTCATGGTCAATACCTAACCTAAACCATCTATTCTTAACCATTCATGGTCAATACCTAACCTAAACCATCTATTCTTAACCATTAATGGTCAATACCTAACCTAAACCATCTATTCTTAACCATTCATGGTCAATACCTAACCTAAACCATCTAACCTTAACCATTCATGGTCAATACCTAACCTAACCATCTAACCTTAACCATTCATGGTCAATACCTAACCTAAACCATCTAACCTTAACCATTCATGGTCAATACCTAACCTAAACCATCTATTCTTAACCATTAATGGTCAATACCTAACCTAAACCATCTATTCTTAACCATTCATGGTCAATACCTAACCTAAACCATCTATTCTTAACCATTAATGGTCAATACCTAACCTAAACCATCTATTCTTAACCATTCATGGTCAATACCTAACCTAAACCACCTATTCTTAACCAGTCATGGTCAACACCTAACCTAAACCATCTAACCTTAACCATTCATGGTCAATACCTAACCTAAACCATCTATTCTTAACCATTCATGGTCAAAACCTAACCTAAACCATCTAACCTTAACCATTCATGGTCAATACCTAACCTAAACCATCTAACCTTAACCATTCATGGGCAATACCTAACCTAAACCATCTATTCTTAACCATTCATGGTCAATACCTAACCTAAACCATCTATTCTGAACCATTCATGGTCAATACCTAACCTGAACCATCTATTCTTAACCATTCATGTTCAATACCTAACCTAAACCATCTATTCTTAACTATTCATGGTCAATACCTAACCTAAACCATCTAACCTTAACCATTCATGGTCAATACCTAACCTAAACCATCTATTCTTAACCATTCATGGTCAATACCTAACCTAAACCATCTATTCTGAACCATTCATGGTCAATACCTAACCTGAACCATCTATTCTTAACCATTCATGGTCAATACCTAACCTAAACCAACTAACCTTAACCATTCATGGTCAATACCTAACCTAAACCATCTAACTTTAACCATTCATGGTCAATACCTTACTTAAACCATCTAACCTTAACCATTCATGGTCAATACCTAACCTAAACCATCTATTCTGAACCATTCATGGTCAATACCTAACCTAAACCATCTATTCTTAACCATTCATGGTCAATACCTAACCTAAACCACCTATTCTTAACCAGTCATGGTCAACACCTAACCTAAACCATCTATTCTTAACCATTAATGGTCAATACCTAACCTAAACCATCTATTCTTAACCATTCAATGTCAGTGCCTAACCTAAACCATCTAACCTTAACCATTCATGGTCAATACCTAACCTAAACCATCTATTCATAACCATTCATGGTCAATACCTAACCTACACCATCTATTCTTAACCATTCATGGTCAATACCTAACCTAAACCATCTAACCTTAACCATTCATGGTCAATACCTAACCTAAACCATCTATTCTTAACCATTAATGGTCAATACCTAACCTAAACCATCTATTCTTAACCATTCATGGTCATTACCTAACCTAAACCATCTATTCTTAACCATTCATGGTCAATATCTAACCTAAACCATTTAACGTTAACCATTCATGGTCAATACCTAACCTAAACCATCTAACCTTAACCATTCATGGTCAATACCTAACCTAAACCATCTATTCTTAACCATTCATGGTCAATACCTAACCTAAACCATCTATTCTTAACCATTCATGGTCAATACCTAACCTAAACCATCTAACCTTAACCATTCATGGTCAATACCTAACCTAAACCATCTATTCTTAACCATTAATGGTCAATACCTAACCTAAACCATCTAACCTTAACCATTCATGGTCAATACCTAACCTAAACCATCTAACCTTAACCAGTCATGGTCAATACCTAACCTAAACCATCTAACCTTAACCATTCATGGTCAATACCTAACCTAAACCATCTAACCTTAACCATTCATGGTCAATACCTAACCTAAACCATCTATTCTTAACCATTCATGGTCATTACCTAACCTAAACCACCTATTCTTAACCATTCATGGTCATTACCTAACCTAAACCACCTATTCTTAACCATTCATGGTCAATACCTAACCTAAACCACCTAACCTTAACCATTCATGGTCAACACCTAACCTAAACCATCTAACCTTAACCATTCATGGTCAATACCTAACCTAAACCATCTAACCTTAACCATTCATGGTCAATACCTAACCTAAACCATCTAACCTTAACCATTCATGGTCAATACCTAACCTAAACCATCTAACCTGAACCATTCAATGTCAGTGCCTGATCTCAATCGTTCTCTCATCATCTAGACACCACTCACACATGTTTGCGAATGAAACCGCACACTCGTGTTTCACTCATGGCCAATATACCAACCCCATAAGAACCACGGCTGCATTACCGACAAACCGCCCAACGATACCAAGAGCTCCAAGGGCTGCAGAAGCTTCAGGCTTACTGTCGGTCGCATGGTTTTCTTATTTTATTGAGATTGTTTTGGGAATATGCATCAGTGCAGCACGATGTAAGGGACTTAAGGTACTGTGTCAAAATCTACTTTTAAACCTTCATTATTTCAGCTCTGTGTGTTTAATCAAATGACCTCAGAGCAGACCGGAGCCTAGGTGGTATATACAAGGGGCCGAGGAGTTCATCTGCCCTCGGGCCCCCCAGCAGACTGAAGACAACCCGCGGTTACTAGCATGAATACTTGTGGTGTATTTTTCTCAGATGACTGCACATCTCGCTCCACAGCAGAAGCTCTGAGCTCTTTTTCAAGAGAAGTAGTTTGTGTTATTATTTTATGAATTCGATGATTCATGAGGTTTTTGGGACCAAGCATGAGCAAACAAGCGTCTAACCTCGACTCCGAACCCAAACAAAAGAGTTTCTGTCTCTCACACGTTGTTTTTTTTTGTTTTTACTGATGAAACATTACAGGTGTATAGCTAAGATTACGAAAATGGGTGTGAGCATGGCAAAGGGGGACCGGATGTAGGAGGGTAGAAAGTTGGGAAGGAGCCAATTGTCCCCCGAATTTTTACGTTGCAGCGGGTATGATCCCATCCCAAGATGGCTTCTAGTTGTAAAGGAAAACGCCAGTACAGCATGATAAAACTATAATATTCAGCATGAATGATGAACAGATGCTGCAGATTGAGCAAAGGGGCTAAACGTTGCCAGGGTGCAGGGTTTGGTTCCTCTCCAAAAGAAGAACGTCTGAACCGGCTCTAATGTAAGGGCATGTTACTAGTTCAACTTCTTCCCCGGAGTGGTTTGTGCTTTGTCGTCTCGCAGGTCTCTGCTGATGGTGGTGGTGCCTGCTGCCGTGGTCCTGCATGACACTTCCTGCTGCTGTTATAATCTATAACCTTAGCTGTGCTTGTTTCTACTATTCTGCTGTATTAACTGCCATAACATATAAGTCATATTCACATTACTATAGATTATAGTTACTGGAAGTGTGTCTGCCTCTGTCTTTGTCTATCTCTGTCCGTCTGTCCGTCTTTTCTCTCTCCTTTTCTTCCTCTCTACGGTGCAGACAGATGTCCTTCCTCCACAGAGCTGGGTCTGTCTGACGTTCCTGTCTGTTATAGTGAAGGTCTCCACCGTACTCTACGGGGGAATTGTTGGGTCTCTGTAAATCATAAATAAGTCATAGAGTGTGGTCTTTACCTACTCTGTAAAGTGTCCTGAGATCACTGTTGTTATGATTTGACACTATAAATAAAATTGAATTGAAATTGGATGACAGTCACGATGTAAACAGAGCTGCAGCGTGCAGGTGCGTTATCGATTTCCTTTCTAATAGATCAATATGAACCTTCAATGTGAGATATTCTACTTGACTAAAAGATTGAGGAAGCTGAATACTTGTCATCCTAAAATGACGAGAACAATCACAATATTTGGCACGTTTCCTGTTACTATCATCTCTGCTGAATCTGCTGTTTGCCTTACATTAGAGCCGGTTCAGGCGTTCTGCCCGGGCGGTCCAGGAGAGGAACCGAACCCTGCACCCTGGCAATGTTTAGCCCCTTTGCTCAATCAGTCAGCTACAGGACCACGGTGTTGCTGCCTCCCTATCAGCAATCCCACTGACAGATCACTCCGTCAAACCGCAGCAATAATATGTGAAAACAAAAAATGATGTCTCTGGGTTTAGTTGAAAAATAGATTTCTCCTATCAGGCAGCTGCTTTGATAACTGGGAGTGAGTCACGGGATACGTAAGGTTTAAATCACAGTGCCTGGCAGAAAAGAGAATCAGACTTTGGCTTCAAAATTAATATTTGAGGTATTTCTTTTTGGCTGTGGTCGGATGTAAACTGTACCTCCAAAATATACGTTTTGAAATGTCAAGATACAAATAAAACTGTGCTGTTTCAATCCTGTGAAGTCTGCAGCCCGGTTTACCGCTAAACTGAGGAGTGGAAGGTGCAAGCTACCCCATCTTCTTCTGCAGTATTTAGTGTGAAACCTACATCTGGGTTCGTCTCTGTAGCGTAGTGTCTGTTCATTAAATTCTTCATTAAAGGACTTCCCTTTAAAATACCTTTTTAAAGGGAAGTCCCTTAAGTTTAAGGGTCACAGAACTTTCTAAGAACTTTACTTTCACCTCAAAAAAGGACCAAAATCTGCACCCAACAGTGATTGGAAACACAAATTCATTTGGGGGAACAACTTTTTCTCCAGCCAAATACAAACATCTCTCTTGTAATCATCTATATTTAATTAACTAAATAAAACATTTGAAGTGGCAGTGCTTCATAGCCTCACTGCCTTGGCACTTGGGCCGAACCAAAGTAGCTAAGGTGCTAATTCATGCATCACTGGGTGACACGTCGGTGCTGCTGCTTTATGCTTTACCCTTGAACTACACATCAGATGACTGTTTTCAATTATACAAATTAGGCTGACTTTGGGGGGGGGGGGCTTGATCATACACACATCCAAACATGCAGAGAGATCACAGAAGCTAAACATCCCGAGTGTGAAATGGTCTGGGACATTGTAAAATAGATCTGTGCTGAGGGAAATGAGCCAAACAGTCGAGATTGCCACTCCGCTCCTTTAAGGATCTTTCCCGGCTTGTGTTAATGTCTTTCCAGTGGTGCCTTCAGTTTCTTCCCTCTGCCAAAGCCATCAAACCTGTGTGATCAGAAGCAGCTTGGAGGAATGAAGCCGCGTTAGCCCCCGGCATCTTCCCTCCCTCCTTCACTTACTACTACAGGGGTTGAGAGGCCATTCTCCACTCCCCCTGCCTTGTGGTGGGTTATTACAGAATATAGCGAGGCGCTGTCGGGCGAACATGCATGCACGGATAAGCAGCTACGCTCAGAGGCATGTTCGGTGCACGCATCTGTGCACACACAAGCATTACAGCATCTATATGAATGAAGCCAAAGCCCTAAAATACACCAGATGTTTGTGTTTCATCCCCCCCCCCCCCCCCCCCCCCGTCCTCTTCTAGCCTCTCACTGCTGAAAAAGGCTTAGGCCAACAGGAATCAATGGCTCAAAAGACATCTCATGTTTCGGCCTGGCGGTGGCAAATTACAGCGCCCTCGTCTAAGCAGCGGCGTTTGAAGGAGTAGAGTCACTCTGTTTTCTCACGTCTTTGAAAAAAAAGGACTTTGCTGTTGAGGGGAGTGAGAAGCAGGCGTTGGTTTTAGCAGGGCCACCATTGCCATGTGATGCTCCGACCGCCTGTCAAACGTTGCATTGTGCAAAATGGCAGGTATGCCCACATATGCCCACACACACACACGCACACACACACACCATACAGCTTAAACCACATACTTTTACAAAGAGACATTGCTGGACTCAATGCTCCACTGCAGTTTAACCACGCTAGTTCGATATATGATAGTAAAAAAAGGCATTAACTAGTCAAGGAATAGTTTTGGTTTCTGCACGCTCTGCTGATCTATCATGGCTGCCTGTTTACTCAAACCTTCATCTCTCCATGTGACATGCAGCACAATCTCCCTGAGGTGAGTCGCTAATATAAAAAACACTCTTTTAAATGCTCTTTGTGCCCCCACACTCCTACGCAATTCCCCCAGGCAGCAGGGATGGTCTAATTACATACACCCACACACTTCACTACCACTCTGCCCCCCCTCCCCCCCCACACACACACAAACACACACACATATAGGGTACAAATATATGTCCCTATGTTACCAACTCAGCATGTTACACGCCGGCGAACACGCAAAGACTTGCAATACCTTAAAGTGGCTTCTATAACACAGTGGAACGTGTCAGTCCATCAATAACAAGCTAATAGAAGGCAATTCATCAAAGTGGTGTCATTTACGCCTGAAAGGGTGACGTTTCCCTATAATTTCCATCCATTAGGTTTTTATCCTGTGAAAAGGTTCGAAGCCTTCTACGACTGAAATCTTGAGCACAAATAAATATTTTTGTAAGTTACATTACAATAGAAGTTGTTGCTGACGCTCCAGTCAGTTAGGATGGAGAACATCAGCGGCACGTTGCTCTTTCATAGTCCTTCGCTGCCTTCTTTGTAAGATTTGTAGGACCAGGACCAACTTTAGAGGGGGGGTATTCACTGATTACGGGTATGGCGGTTGATGGAGTAGCATTTTTGAGCTGATGTGACTCTGGGAAGGTAATCAGAAGGGTGCTTTCCTACACAAATAGCTTTATCAAAGAATTGTCAAGATCTGGTTCTGTCAGTACCCTCCTCTCTTCCTTTTTGTGTGAGTTTGTCTCCCTCTGTCTGTGTTTCCTTGCATGTGTCTGCCCCTTGTCTTTGTCGAGGTCCGGTAGGCGTTCCCCCCAAGCTGCAGCCTGTTACGCTGATCACCCGTGCCACCATATATACCTTGAGCTGACAGGCATGCAGCGGCGGACCGTTGTAGACCCTTTACTGGACTGGCAACCCTTTCTGGTTGTGGTTTTCACGCTCCCCGTCGTAAGTTTACTAATCGTGTTTGTTTTCTGTTTTCTCCGTAGTTTCCCGTGTTCCCGTTCCTCTACTTGATTTTCCGTCGTCTCCTCGTTCCTGTTGTTTCCGTGATCATCTTGTTAGTTATAGTATCTGTTTTCTCTGTAGTGTTTTGCGTTTGTTTGTTTATATTAAACGTTTTGTTGGTACTTTAACTCTGTGTCCGTGTCTGCATTGGGTCCACCATTTTTGTGTTATCCCTGAACCGTTCATGACATTTAACAGTATTATAGTCCCAACATGTCTCCCAACATCGGCAACCCCCTAGTGGTAGTGTCAAAAAAAGACATCCACAACATTAGACGCTGACCCCCCCCCCCCCCCCACAACTCCTGACCTATCACCGGGCTCTGCACAATTTTTCTGAATAAGTGCCATGAAATTGGCCAATTTGAAAGATACTGAATATCAGCGCAAAATATCAGCAGTCAGCAGCTTCAATGTGAAAGTATGGCATCGGTTTCTGCCTTTCAAAAAGTCCAACGAACCCTACGGCAGCAGAAGGTAAATGGGCAGGGGGGGGGGAAACGCGGAGAGGAGGGAAATGAGGCCAATGTGATTTCAGCAGGATGTAGGAGTGGAGGCGCGCGCTGAAGGATGGAAGGAATTCCGCGGTATAAAGGAGAGGATAAATTAAAAAGTGGAAATGTGGGCAGAATGGATGGATTGGATGAAGGACAGATAGATGACGGTTTAAATGGATGATTGGTGGCATGGGCACTGAGTGTGTGTGTGTGTGTGTGTGTGTGTGCGCACTCCACAGGTGCAGATTAGATCACTGTTATGACTGCACAAGCCCTCAGGACACAGTAGATAAACATCAACAGATAACCTACACATTTATTCCCACCTCTGCACCACCCTCACTTCCTGCCTCTATTTCCTCCCTCTCTACTCTCCTCTGATACGGACTTACTCTACTTCCACGCTCCCCTTTTTTTTTTATCCCATCCCTCTTTCTTTCCCTGCCCTCTCTAACTACATCCTAGAGTCCCAGGGCGGTGCACTAGATCACGCTTCTCAATAAACCCGTCAAGCCCCCCCACCACATCTCCCCGTAGCTTTCTGAAACACAATAACAGCGACTCCGAACGCCCCTCCCAACAATACTCCCATCGATCACTTCGCTATCTGGAACACTCACATCTATCACTGCTGGCGAGTTTACTGCAGGCCTGGCGCCCGCTGAAGGCCCTGCTGCTCTGCTCTATATAGCTTTATGGCGAATATTTTCAGGTCGTGGACCCCCAAAATTGACAAACAGTACGCCCCAATGACTCCAATGTGATAATGTTTGTCCCGGGAAACGTCACGAGGGGGGCATATTTGTTGTTCTTGATTTAGCTCAATGTCTTCACCTGTACGTGAGGGTATAAAAGAATCTAATAGAGCAATATGTACGGAATAAAGCAAGCTTTTCTTACACGTGAAGGCTTTGTTCAGACCTGGCGTTAACATGCGTCTTGGGTGATCCGATCAAAAGTGGACAGCTGTAAGTTCAGGTGTGAATGCAGCCAAGACTCATCGAGGACACGTTGAGATCTGATCGCTTGGACCACACTCAGAGGGTCGGGTCTAGACGGTAACCCAAGATTTGGGAAAGTCTTGCGAGACGGTTAAGGTTAGGCATTGAACTTGAATGTTTAAGTTAGTATAAGCGGTCGAGAAGGGAGTCTCGCAAGAGTTTCTAGGGGAAACCACCGATATACGACCACATTTGGAGATGATCAGGTCCTCTGTGGAAGCCTAGTGTTCTTAGGGCGCACTCACACTCTCCTTCCGCACCGCGCCCCGGGCTTTAGGGTACTTGTCCCCCCCCCCCCTCCCTCTCTCCCCGCGCCCCAGGCCCGTTTGTACTCACACTACCTGGGCCTTGCGCAAATGCTTCTTGCTGTCCATACGTCATCACGCCGTAACACGTCACACGCATTGATGACGTCATGGCGATGTGTCGCTTTGTTTCCAAATCTTTCCATAGACCTCTGAGTTTTTGTGCGTCTTGTCGACTGTTTTTGAATCTTTTCATCGACCAAATCTGCAGTAAACACTCCACCTCCGCATCACACCAACGTGAACCTTTCGCCGCCATTGTTGTTGTTGTTAAATGTCCGCGAATGGTCCGTCCTTCTATTTCTATGTCCGAACAGGCGCACAGGAAATTACGTCAGAACAGTCGTAGGCCTCGTGCTCGTGCTCATGCCTCGTGCTCGTGCTCATACACGTGCGCACGCTCGTGCTCGTACATGTGCAAACGTGCTTTACAAAAGCCCACCTCTCTCAGACGGGCCGTGGACTGCCAGCTGGCCGCAGTTATGCGCGGAGTGGTTGCACTCACACTGGTCAAACGCACTAGGCTTGACCCGAAAAACCTGTGTTGGCCTGGTGCAGATGGACAGTGTGAGCCCTTAAATCGTGTTAGATGGCTTTGTCCACGACGTCTGAAAATTTCCAATAGAGACATACACTTGAGAACAAACTATTAATATTTGGTCTTCCTGGAACATGCCAAAAAATGGACCCAAGGACTCAGTCTGCGTTCTTGTCTGTACTTGTGTTGTATACAAGTACAGACAAGTATATTGTCTATATCTTTTCTATATCTTCTTGTTTTAATTTCCGGCAGACTGGGCATGGGAAGTGCATTGCTGCACACCAGCTTTGAGGTATTTCCCATCACCCACTGCTCCAATAGGTGAAGTGGAACCTAGAATGTTAAATCCATCAATACCGGTATCGATTCAGCTCATCAGTCCAATTCATTATGGATTCCCGTATTGCTTCCTGATCAATTTTCTGTGTTAGCCTACTAAAGTTTTCAGCATCAGTGCAACATAGTGTGGATGAAATGAGAGAATACTGGTACAGCTTTCTTTTTTATATAGAAATAAGCTGCTAAGCCACATTTTGGACCTTTTCTTCCTCTCCAACGTGACTTCTTCTTGTTGCAAGTATCCAGCAGCGTAGACGCACAAGTTTAAAGACAATATTTTGCAGTACAAATCTGGATGCATACGATTTCGGTTCCTATTCCTATTTGTTACCGGTTCTCAACTGTAATCGTTCTCGATTCCCATCCCTAGTTACAGCAGCTTCTCACGCACATTTCAATCTATCCTCCATGTACAACTCATAGACTTTGGTTGCATTTCATTTTGCTCGGCGGCTGGTGCAGCTTCACATTTGATGCAATTCAAATGACCTACTACTACCTGTGCTAGCATGCAACACAAGAGCTCCCGGGCATGTATGATATTTGGTGTCTATGTTGACATCATGTGACCAAAGAGTTAATCTCCCACACTGCCTTTTGCTTTAAAAATGCTCGGATGTGTTTGGTGAGAAGAGAGAAAAATAACTATTGTAGTCTAGTGAGAGGAGAGGGGGAAAAATGCCTGTAACAGAGAGATTGTGCTGAGTTCGGACTCCACAGGGAAGAAAGAGGTAGGTCGGGCAGAGATGAGCAGCAGCTCTCTGACATCCCCCCGCCCTCCACTTTGCATTACAATTCATTCTCTGTTCAAGTCAAGGTTAGACCTGACAGCTCTGCAGCTGTGTATGGGTGTGCGCGTGTGTTTTTTGTGTCTGTGTTCACGTGTATGTATTGCAGCGCCCATATAAAACAGGTAGGAATGAAGAGAGTCAGACTGAGAAAAAGAGACTAGTCAGAGAGATTTATAGGTAGGAAGTGCAGTCTGCGCTTTGTTGTTGAGGTTGGATGATACCCTAAGGTTTGGGTGGAAGACTCAGATTAACCCCCCGTGTATGTCTGGAGATTTTATTCAGGTTAGACTCAATTGTAAGGCCGGGCCAGAAAGGCGTTTGGAGGCTAATGGATAGTCATAAATGTTATTATTACACAAATAAAAATGGGTATTTGCGCCAGATTTTTCCTTTGACACGATTGAAAAGCTACTGACGGAGAACTTTGACCTTTTGACCATAAAAAATACACTAAATCCAAGACAAACTAAATGTTCTTGGATGGGGGAGCAGCTCCGTCTACATGCCGTATGCTACGCTCCAGGTTCGAACTCTGATTTTAAAGGTTGGACGAGGAAAAAACGGCACATTAATGGACAGTTTGACCCCATCAAAATCTGTTTCTCTCCCATACGCTACAACAGAGAAAACCACCCAGCCCCAAGAGCCTGCAGGTTTTCATTTCAAACATTACACCAGCTGATTGAAGTCCCCTATTCCTGCGGCTGCCAGCGTTTGAAGACTTTCATGATAATGACTGTTTTTGTTAGCGTCTCATTGATACAGCACACAATGATTCAATCTGCCATCCAGCTCCTCTTGCAGTTGCTGCTCTTAAGTTTGCAGCATCTGGTACGTCTTTACTTGTGAACATCCTGTCGTGTACAGGAAGTAACATGATTCACCCTTATGATTACATCTGAATAAATAGAGGCAGAACTAGAGCGTTAGCATGCGAATGAGCAGACACAGAAATGTTGAACTTAATAAACCACAGATCCAAGAAAACAAAGACGTGTCTGACAAGTGAGAGGTGTCACAGAAAATAACCAATTAGCACACCAAAGGCGAACAACGGAGGACTATCTCTCTAAAAAGAAGCAAAATCAGTTGCTGAGGTGTCCAAAATGAAAAGCAGGGTACGATTTGTACTGCAAGAGCTGATCTGCACCCAGAAAGCAGTTGACACTGACCTTTCTGTGACCTTTGAATATCATGTGATTGGAGTCTTTAAGTTTCAATGCTGTCGAATGTCACGGGGCCAGCTCTCACGTGGTCAGACAGTTGCTCTCATGCAAGCTAACCAGCTTAGCAACTGTGCAGGGTTGAATCCAAAATTCAGCATTTTGTTAGGGTTAGAGGTTACGGTTAGGGTTAGGGTGAGGGTCAGGGTTAGGGTCAGGGTTAGGGTCAGGGTCAGGGTTAGGGTGAGGGTTAGGGTCAGGGTTAGGGTCAGGGTTAGGGTGAGGGTTAGGGGTCAGGGTTAGGGTTGGTGTGAACAGTGATGTGTCTTGGCTGTTCGCTTGTGCTCGGATCACAGAAACACATTTGTGTGGCAAATAAAAAAGCCCCGAACCACTGAGACAACATGTCAAAATGGTGCATTGCGATGCCTTTTCCTTCCCTGCTAACATATGTAATAATAATAAGCTGAAGTCATTGCTTTAAAGACGGTCAGACACTTCCGTATGACCACTTGGATTAGGAAATATGCAACTCGAAGATAGCCACGCAGTCTAACATACATCTGAGAAATTGTTTGATAATGAATCGTCTATCGTTCTGTTTAAAAAGCAAGCTTTATTCATGGCGAGATACACCAGAAGGGATCTTTTAAACAATCACGGTAAAACCCTCAACCCCGGCGATAAGTGAATAATACCGCAAACAAACGCAGGTAAGTCTATCCCTCTCTGTAATTCTGATGGCTCTGTTAGCCGAACAAGAGCCTCCGTCTACCAATGTTGCCCCTAATCCCGAATTTCTCTCCTTCTCCACAATAATGAGCTCCTCTCAGACTCAAGAGTTGACAGAGGTAAAGCATTTAGCACGCTTGAATGGAGAGAGAGGGAGAGTGTGGGAGTGCAGAGAGAAAGAGAGGAAGAGAGGAAGATACAGGCCAATGAGGGATAAATCGAGGGATGGGGTAGAAAAAATCTACTGAGACATGCATGAGGTAAGCTCTCCCTCTGGCAAGGCAGAGTAATGCCACTGCACGGTGCAAATGCACCGGCTGAGTGTTGGGAAGGAGAGGAAGAAATGAAGGGGAGGATAAAAAAGCCAGAGAGAGAGAGAGAGAGAGAGAGAGAGAGAGAGAGAGAGAGAGAGAGAGAGAGAGAGAGAGAGAGAGAGAGAGAGAGAGAGAGAGAGAGAGAGAGAGAGAGAGGAAGGGGCGGTGGAGAGGAGATACATAAAACTGAGAGAGGAGGAGAGATCATCGCCGTGTTCTCTTAGGATTCAGTTATTTTTCTGCCCGTCACTACAGCCCAGGGACATGATGTGAACAACGTAGGGACTGTGTTTGTGTTTGCCTGTGTGTGTGTGTGTGTGTGTGTGTGTGTGTGTGTGTGTGTGTGTGTGTGTGTGTCACGTGGTGTGTATTCTGCGTATATGTGTGGGTGGCGATGTGTGTATGCAGCATTGAAAGCATGTGCATGCTTCATTTTGTTTCAAGGCCAAGTGATGAAATACTTCTCTCAGAAAACACACACACACACACACACACACACACACACACACACACACACACACACACACACACACACACACACACACACACACACACACACACACACACACACACACACACACACACACACACACACACACACACACACACACACACACACACACACACACACACACACACACACACACACACACACACACACACACACTATTTTACTCACACATACAACTACATACAAAACACTCTCTTTGCACAGCAGTGCGTGTGTGTGTGTGTGTGTGTGTGTGTGCATGCATGCATGCGTGAATATGCACTTGACTTGAATAAGCAAAGGGCTGGAGACTGATGTATTAATGTAGCTCACTGTGGAAACAACAAACACCGGAGATAGAGGAGTTCACCTTAGTCAAAGCAGCTGTTCAGTAAAACGGTGCGAAGACGGAAAGAATCAAGGAGAAGAGACAAAGACACGGAGATCTTAGGGGGGCAATCATGAGCTAGTGGAGATTAGGCAGGATGCATCCTCAGGCACGTGCTAAGTGCAACAAACAGGAGAGGTATCGCTCATCCACGCGCATGTACGTCTACGGAAGCACTAATGAAATCACAAGTTTCCACTGATTTTTAAAGCGGTTTGGTTCGTTACAAATGTGTGTTTTTGATGCAGCAAACTTGGTTAAATAACAAAATCAGGTTTTAAAACCAAAATATCCCATCTTGTGATCAATAATTGACGGTCTGCGTGAAGCTCTTACCCTGCATTAGACCCACTAGGACAGGGGTGGGCGATCCCGGTCGTGGAGAGCCACTGTCCTGCACGTTATAGTTTCTCTCTGCTCCAACACACCTGAGTCTAATGATTTGCTCGTTATCAAGCAGCTGAAGCTCGTCACAGTTTGATTATTGTGAGACTCAGGTGTGTTAGACTCAGGTGTGTTAGACTCAGGTGTGTTAGGGTAGGGAGGAACCTAAAACATGCAGGACAGTGGCTCTCCAGGACCGGCATCGCCCGCCCCTGAACTAGGATCTTGCAGAATGTTAGCTGGGAACCTCCCTAACATGGAGGTCTATGGGGATTGGCTCATTTGGAGAACTCCTCAAGTGGTTGTTGGAGGAACTGCAGCTCAGCCCAGAGGTCCTCTCTTGAATAACGTAGTGACAAAAATCATTTTCAGCATCTTACTGATATAATATTAATTATGTGATACAAGCTAGCATTAGCATCATTTTATGTTAGCATTATGGATCGATTACCTCTATACATCAAATTCAAAAACAGGAAAATATTTAAAAACACCTTCTCACGTGTGAAATGTGTTGTCGTGTTGCTTAGTTTTGGTGTTTATTTCGTTGTAACGTCCGAGAGCATAATTTTTTTCCTATGAGTACGGGGTTTGAACCGTGACGCCCCTCTCAATCATGGATGCAGCTCCTGCCAGTATGTATATGATGTCAGTGTACATAGAGAGCACACACATCTCCAGGCCTTCGCACACCTACACCTCTTCACACAATTATGACATCTAAGGATGCTTGTTGACCCCGTCATGTAGCCACACACACACACACACACAAACACACGCACACACACACACACAGAGAGCCCTCAGACACACGGTTGTGATACATCACCACCTACACACGGTGGTGTCAGCCACAGACAACTGCTCCTGAGCCCCAGCAGTGCAAAGACATTTATCATTATGACAACACACACACACACACACACACACACAGACACACACACACACACACACAGAAAGCGACGTTGCGACCTGTGATGCGTGAAGACGACTCCATCGCATCGTATATCACACATACAGTATGTGTTTCCCGCCTAAATAACAATATTATGAACAAAAACAGTCATAACAGAAATGACGGAGAGCTTCTTCTCCTGTCTCATCAGTCTTCTGTGTGTGTGTGTGTGTGTGTGTGTGTCATCCTCACAATGGATGAATGAAAAGGCCTCTCTCTCTCTTTGATGCTGGGGTGAAAGATAAAAACCACCGCCGTCCTTTCCTCTCATTTTCTCTTAATCTCCACATCAGATGAGACACAATTCAAATAGGACCAGCCGCCCGTCCGTCCAGGGAGTCGAACGCTGTCAAACCATCACTCCTCCTCCCTCTTTCACACCTTTCCCCCCCTGTAATTCTCCTCTCCCAGTCTGCCCGTGTCAATTGTCACCAAGTCTCTCAACTCTTCTTCTTCTTTTTTCACTTCTGGGATTAATCTCATGCATCTCTTTCATCATATTTGCTGCTCATAAAATAGCCATAAAGTGTTCATACATCCTACATGAGGGTTAAGATGCAGTTATTTAGTCGTATTTCCTGTTCATTAATACTTTGTGATCAATAATGGAGGTCTGCGTTAAGCTCTTACCCTGAATTGATCTGCATTAGACCCACTAGGGCAGGGGTGGGCGATCCCGGTCCTGCAGGGCCACTGTCCTGCACGTTATGGTTTCTCTCTGCTCCAACACACCTGAGTCTAATGATCTGGTCGTTATCAAGCAGCTGAAGCTCGTCACAGTTTGATCATCGTTAGACTCAGGTGTGTTAGGGTAGGGAGAAACCTAAAACATGCAGGACAGTGGCTCTCCAGGACCGGCATCGCGCGCCCCTGAACCAGGATATTGGAGAATGTTTGCTGGTTATTGGAGCCAGGAACGACCTCATTTTCAGCGACCTCCGTGTAGATCATATAGCAAGTTTTTAGCTTTTTTGCTACACGGTGGTGTGGTGGTTAGCACTGTCGCCTCACAGCGAGAAGGTTCCTGGTTTGAATCCTGGCCTGGGCCCTTCTATGTGGAGTTTGCATGTTGTCCCCGTGTCTGTGTGGGTTTTCTCCGGGTTCTCCGGTTTCCTCCCACAGTCCAAAGACGTGCAGGTGTTCGGTTCATTGATGACTCTAAATCACCCGTAGGTGTGAATGGTTGTCTGTCTCTGTTCGTCTCTATGTGTCCTGTGATAGACTGGCGTCCTGTCCAGGGTGGACCCCGCCTCACGCCCGATGTCAGCTGGGATCGGCTCCAGCACCCCCACGACCCGACAGGGACAAGTGCTTGAAGATGAATGAAGAATGTGTTTTCGCAATCTTCCAAAATGTGTGAATGTTGAGGTTTACGGCAGATTTGATCTCCCCAGATGTTGACTTGAAATAAATCTATCCAACCAATTGGACTGTTTGGCTCTTGCTGAAATATGCAGTTCCTGTTATCGTCACATTGCATTTTGCTTTAACGTGACATCTGGATCAAGGTCTGGGAGCTGCCATGGTTTTGTTTCCATTCATGATTACTTTCCTGGGATTTTGTTCGTGTCTTTTTCATCGTTTTTTTTTAATCAAACTGTGTTTAATGACAGTTTTGGTATTGTTTTTAACGTAGTATTCAGTAATCAAAGGACTTACATGAAGCTCATTTTCAGGTTCATATTGTATTTTGGTTTTTTTTACTAAAAACGCTCCGTTTTAGCGCCTGTCTCTTTAAGACCCCTCCTGAAAAAGTCGTCTGTTTTGATTGGTCAGCGCTTCTGGGTCTTCCACATCTGCGCTCCCTCGATCTCTGAACCGCCATTGCAGCCGAGGAATGACAGCAAGGGCACTTCCTATCTATATGTAGTATAGTTGTGACATCACAGCGCTACAGGAAGTCCTGACGCCTCGTTTAAAGAGACGGGCTGTGTGCATTTCTCTGTGGTTTGAGCATTTTGATACATTTACAGTTTTTACACAGCACCTCCACCTGCTTTATAATCAAAGAAGACATGAAAAAATATCACTTTTTACAAAATGGGTCCTTTAAAAACAGTATCAGTCCTCCAAAGTGGATACGAGACGGACAGGCCTTCTTTCAGCCCTCCCTGTAAAACACTTCTTACTCTGTCCATCCCACCCCCTCATCTAAACAAACAGGCACTTGTATATTTCTCACGAGAACCCTATATTGTCCGTCACAGGACTCTTTCAGCTGTTGGGTTTGTGATTTGTGTCCTCGGAGGCTTGGAAGGGGGTCCCGAAGAGAGGGAAGAGAAGATATGAGTGGGCGGGTCGGTCGTAAAAGACAAACCAGTGGTCAGATATACATTTTCCCTCTGAGAGAAGCAATGGCTCGTCTGTGTCGGCGGCCGCTTATGTACACACTCGGCAAGAATGTGGCACTTTCAAGCACTTTTACGAGTCTGTTCTTGTGTTTTCCTTTTGCGCAGTGTACTTGTTAAAGTTAGCAACCTTGTGTTCTTGTTTACTTGAATTTTGCACGACATATTCAGTCGTTGCTGTGTGCAAGAAACCAAACGAGTGTCCCCTCCTGCAGCCTAGAGTGTGATAGATCCTTAACATGTGTACTGGGATTCAACACAGTGTCGAAGGAAGGGAGAGGGGGTGACATAGTTCCCAGAGAGCGACCCTGAGTCCAGGCTTCAGAGTTGGAGTCAGTAAAGGGCAGAGGTCCTGCTCCATTTTTCTCTGAATCTCTCACTTTACCCCCTTTTCATGTTGCCAGGCCTGATAGGACTGGATAGAGAGAGATTAGCCTGTTCGTTTCACTTAGTTCTCATATGATCTCAGCTAATATTTGTCAAGTCTGATGTTGTCAGGGGCTGTCAGCATCAGCGGAGGGAGTCGCTAGGCCTGGAAAGGGGAATGCAGCCAGTGCCAGCGGATGGAAGTTAAGGGGGCCGACGTGAATGCAAATTTTGACATTGCCGCTGGAAAATAGTCAGCAACGCCATCAAAAGATCACCAGGAGCGCCTCGCGCAAGCTCAAGAGGGGTGTTCACCTAAACGCAAAGTGTAATCTCCATAAGAGCCGTCTGGTTCAACCTGTCCGCCTCCTCACCGGCTGGGTAAGAGGGCACAGAGAGGCCTGTCTAACGCCCGCGACAAGTATTATTATAAATCCTTCACTCCAGGGGGAGACGTACCCGCAACTGGTGATGCACGACACGTCAGGGGGGAGAAAGAGAAGGGGCGGCTGGGAGTGTGATGGCTGCCTCCCCCGCCCCCGCCCGGTCGTCCGTGGGGCCCACGCACATCAGAGCCGATGACACTGATTAATGAGGAGGCCGTGTCATCGCTGCAGCATCAGGGTAATAGACTACATGGAGAGTCAATGGAGGGATGAAGAGCACGGCCTGAGTGATTCTGCAATTCATGCAGTTTTTTTGACATGAAACACTTGTTGATCTCCTGTAGTGTGCATCTATAATAATGTCATGGTGAAGTACAAAGTTTCATGTCTTGTTCTTCTAAAATTGTTTTTTTTAGGCCAAAATGTGAAAAAAAAATGCAGTTTTAACAACAAAAAGATAATTATTGGAGAAATGTTGAAGAAATTTGGACTTTTTGAGCCTCCTGTCCCATTAATCATCCTGTGATCCCTCAGATTAATCCTAAAACCCCTCTGTAGGGTCCAAACCCTAGTCTGCAGTGATGCTGTGGTGAGGTCACATACGTCATAATACTTTAATAATCTTTTAGGAGCCGGGGGAGCGGTACGTGAGGAGGCAAAAATGTCCAAATCAGTTGGATCGGACATTAAACTTCACCCTGGCAGAGTTCAAAGTGAGTATAAAGTCCAATTGTGATCATTCAATTCAATTTAATTCAATTCAATTTTATTTATAGTGTCGAATCATAACAAAAGTGATCTCAGGACACTTTACAGAGTAGGTAAAGACCACACTCTATGACTTATTTATGATTTACAGAGACCCAACAATTCCCCCGTAGAGTACGGTGGCGTTGAAAACCTTCACTATAACAGACAGGAACGTCAGACACACCCATTCTTCAGGGGAGTTCAGAGCGAGTGGGTGGGCCTGTCGATGACGTTTCTATCATGCAGCCGCTGACGAACCAAAAGAAAACTAACAGAAAAAGTTTCATTTACATAAAGACGAAAATGTCCAACTGGAGAGTTTCAGGAACTTTAGACCAATTGGAGGAATTTGCGGCAATCTGAGGAAAGACGTGACCGCGGTGTAATCCGCGTCATGTCCTGCTCTACCCAGGCGCCACCCCTCGACTAAACCAGCCAGTATTTCCAATGACTAAGTCCGATCCTGATGCGTGCTGCGCATGAAAGACGAATTTTGGCTTCATATTGACCTATAATATGCCTTGCTTGATGAATTAGAGAATCAAAGTGTCTGCAGCAGTAAATATATCACGGCTTGCAGCAGGAAACCGGTGTATTGTTACTCCACGTAGGGAATGAGTCCTGACCCCAAGTGAAGGAGTTCAAGTACCTCGAGATCATGTGAGGGGACGATGGAGCGTGAGTTTGGCCGGAGAATCGGAGCAGCGGGGGCGGTGCTGCAGTCGCTCTACCGCACCGTTGTGACGTAAAGAGAGCTGAGGAAGGCAAAGCTCTGGATCTACCCCTCAGTCCTGGTTCCTACCCTCACCTGTGGTCATGAAAGCTGGGTCAGGACCCAAAGAACGAGGTCGCGGGTACAAGCGGCCGAAATGGGTTTTCTCAGGAGGGGGGCTGGAGTCTCCCTTAGAGAGAGGGGGAGAAGTTCAGCCAGGTGATTATATTATATTATTTATATCTCCACACTGGCCTGGGAACGCCTCAGGATCCCAGAGTTAGAGCTGGTTAATGTGGCCCGGGAAAGGGAAGTTTGGGGTCCCCTGCTGGAGCTGCTGCCCCCCGATAAGAGGCTGAAGATGAGATGTGTGATATTATTATAATGTAATATGAATAAGCTGTGAATAGTAGCCTAGTTAGCCTGATTAACTAAAAACTGCGTTAACACTCTCGGATCAATGACTTCGCAATAAAAACAGCATTTCTTTAGTCAACTCCAAGTTGCTGAATGATGATATAGGTGTTTCTGATATTTGTGCATATGAGTCTACGAAATCTGTTTTTCATAACACCTCCCACACACACACAAACAAAGATATCCACACTTCATTACCTTCGTTCTAGTCTTTTACACCTGGGTGTCACCACGAGTTAAATGCAACCTCCAACCATACATTCACTGCAAATTGCACACCAATAGAGAAAAGAGGACCATGGTAAGAAGGTAAAAGGGAGAACTAGTATACATTTTCTCTGCTGGGGAAAAACAAACATCCATCACCAACTAGGCTCTGTGAGCAGAAGGGACATAAGTGGGACATGCACTGTGGAGGGAGAAGGGGAAACGAATGACCATGATGTCGGGATGAAAACCTGCCTTTGTCCCTGCTCTAGAAATTCCGGAGTTTAACTGAATTACAGCAAATCCAATTGAAACGCACGGGATAGCAGTCATCCGCGCGCATTCCTGCGTGCTCTCAAAAGCCCCTGTGTTGCCTCTCTTCTTCCAACATCCACTGAGGCTTATTTTGTGTTTTTTTTCATCCAAGTGGCCAAAGTGCGGAGAATAACGCGCGTCGAGGGCGCATAAAATCCTCCATCTCTGGTGGAGTTACATCATGAGTCTGAGAGCTTTTTACCCCCCCCCCCCCAACCCAACCCACAGACGGAACAGAGAGCTCGAATCTGTGGTCTTTTATGTGTCTCAGCGTGGTGCGCTCCCACAGCCGGCTGCACGGTCCCGAACCCACCGCTTCCAGCCCAGCGAGACCCGGAGAAACGACCATGGGCGGCTGCCGCACATGAACGCAACTTCCCCTCCTCTATGTGCTCCGCGGAGCCGGGAGATCGGGGAGCCGATGCTCGGAACGCCGCTAAAGAGTCGACACGACGTTGTTTGAAACAATTTGACGACATGCAGCAGATAATAGGGCTTCATAAAGACCAGGTTTTATTCACGGCGCTGGAATTAATTCCCCGTAATGGCGTTCATTCATCACCATCCTGTCTATGGCTGATAACAGCCCCCGGGCGCTCCTGCGACCCCCCCCCCCCCCCCCCCCCTGCACAATTTATCGACGGATATTAATAACAACAAGCCATAACTAACACAATAACACAGAGATACAGTCGCGCCCGCCACAGCGTTCATTCTGACCCTCGTTTGCAGCCACATATCCAGCAGTGGAGCAACCTTTCCACATCGGACAGCTGCTTTTCAGGACAGGGAAGAAGAAGAAGAAGAAGAGATGCGAGGAGAGAGAAAAGAGGTGGAAAAATAATAACTCACATTCTGTCTCCGGGAACAAGCAGGCGGCTCTCCACCATCATATCGGGCAGAAAATCCAGATTGTAGGATGAAGTCATGTTGCCTGCCTGCCCTGTGTAAATGTGTGTGTGCGTACAGTATGGTGTGTGTGAGTGTGTGTGTGTGTGTGTGTGTGCGCCTCCGCCGCTGTGCGCCCGAGCTCCCTGATAGATAAAAAGGAGCGTCGCTCTCGCCCAAACTGCGCCTGGCCGCGGAGACGGAGAGGGACAGGTGCAGGGACAGACCGAGCCGAGGCCTCCCCAAAGGCAGTGTAGCCAGCCGCACACACTCTGTCCGCATCCAGCAGTTGTCACATTCTCTCCCTCCTCCTCCTCTCTCCCCGTTCGCTTCTCCTGCTTTCTCTCCGCTTCTTTTTTTTCCGCCCGCCGGTCCTGTCTGAAAATCCGCTCTGCAACAGCGCAACTGACGGACTGTTGGAGAACCAGGTGCCGAGCCCGGGGAGGCGTGGCGCGTAACGCTGCAGCTGATCTTTAACTGTTCGGTCTCCTCAGCCACAGCGCGTCTTTAACCGTCACACATCATACTGGACACACATGGACATGTTCTTTAGAACAGGAGGCAGCTCCGGTTGTTTCTTTATAGGTGTTCTTCACCTTCAAACACAACACATCCACTTCTCCAAGGACATAATGAACCATGAACTGTCGACACACTTTAACCGTTTCATATCTTTCCTCATCAGACAGCCATCTTCATCATATTCAACAAGCTCCTGACAGCATGAGTGGGTATTTCAACTTGGAGTTTTCGCCTTTATAAATACCATGATGCTGATGTGTGATATGTGTCAAACAACCCTTAACAACTACACACTGGGCCCACAGAGGATTATCTGATAACCAATGTCAGTATAAATGCTGCTCATTGGTCCGCATCTTTGTCTGTTCCTGATTCATTTTCTGTGTTGAAAAATAAAATCAGACAACACAAGTTTTCAGCATCAGCACAACTGTTTTATCATCTATGAGCAGTGGCGAGCACAGGGGGGGGGGTTGAAAAATGGGTGCTAAGGTGCCCTCTTGGAAGCCGATACGCGTTGGAAGTCGAAACGTGTGTTTAAGTGCCGTCTGGGGAGCCAAAACGCGTGCTAAAGTGCCCTCTGGGGAGCCAAAATGCGTGCTAAAGTGCACTCTAGGAGCCAAAACTTGGCTAAAGTGCCATCTGGGGAGCAAAAATGCATGCTAAATTGCACTCTGGGGAGCCAATACGTGTGCTAAAGTACCCTCTGGGGAGCCAAACTGCATGCTAAAGTGCCCTCTGGGGAGCCAAAACGCGTGCCAAAGTGCCCTCTGGGGAGCCAAAATGCATGCTAAAGTGCCCTCTAGGAGCCAAAACATGTGCTAAAGTGCCCTCTAGGAGCCAAAACGTGTGCTAAAGCACCCTCTGGGGAGCCAAAACATGTGCTTAAGTGCCCTCTAGGGGCCAAAACGTGTGCTAAAGTGCCCTCTAGGAGCCAAAACGTGTGCTAAAGCGCCCTCTCGGGAGCTAAAACGCGTGCTAAAGTGCCCTCTGGGGAGCTAAAACACGTGCTAAAGTGCCCTCTTCAGTTGTGAGGACGTGCTATATGTGCACTTTTTTCCTTTCTGCCCCTGCCCTTCAAAATGAAGAAGAAGGGTGATTTACACGAAGACGCCAACAAGAATGTACAACTGGAGAGACGTTGAGATTCGGGAACCTCACACGTCAGACACATTTAAGGAACAGCAAATTAAGAACTGGCCCTGTTGGTGCGCTGTAATCCGCGTCATGTCCTCCCGTCTGCACACTCTACCCAGGCGCCACCCTTTGCCTAAACCAGAGTATTTCAAGTCAGAACACACCTGACACGGAGAATCTCCTGTTGTGTGCTGCTGGTGTAAAAGAGAAACTGCGGGCCTAATTCACCTGACAGGAGTTGATGTGAGAACGCCTTTGGATTATTTCCCAGAGTTGTATGAATGTCTCAGAGTATCATAAACCTCAGTGCAGTTTTCTGTCGGCAGATAAAGCCTCAAACACATCTTTACTCAAACTGAACTTCCCCGGGTCGTGTTTTATTATCTCACTGATCCCTGAAATTACTCCCACAGCAATGCAGGATGTTTTTGCGGCCTGACCGCCCGCTAACTACAGTGCACGATCGTAATTCAGGGCATATAAACTGCAGACTGTTACAAAAGAACATCACACATGTTTTTAAGTGGCAACTTAATAAAAGCGCGGCCATTTTGGTGATTTACAATCAAATGAGTTGGCCGAATTTGGAAAGGTGCAATTACGCGTGGGGGGTAGCCTGGCAATAATGAACCAGCTCATAATTTGCTGCAAATCTGCTGACTCTATTTTACGCCGCACTAATTGTGTGGATCCAGGATGCCTCCCTGCGGAACCGGAGTGGGCTTGAATGCACCCCTGTGCGGCACGTCTACCGGGTTGCCCCACTTCCTCCCTGCACCGCAGGAGAAAAAGAAGGGAGGCACTCCAGTAAAATAATGAGCCTCTCTTAGAGTGAGAGAGGTGGCTCTCTTGGGGGAAGAATAAGAGTATCTGGGTCAATGGGAAGAAGAAAAAATGTGCTCAGTATGCACACATACAGCGGGGTAAGTGTATGGCGTGGGTGGGACTTGGCCCGCGGCTCTGCTCGGGGGGTCAGTCGGCATGTTTGCTTGCAAGCACCGAGGTCAGAGTGTGGATGGGAAAGGCTGATCCAACATTAGCGCCTCAGGGCTCGCGGGGTCCCAGGAGTGGGGACGGGGCTGCATGTTTTACCGCTCTTGACCCGTCACGGAGCACGGGTTTTGTCCGAGGCATTATTTACGCAACTGCTGCATCACAATCAGCTGCGGTTCCCATCGCAGGCTTGAACCGGAGCTGACGTTCAGTCGGATGACGGGCTCATAACCCAAACCCAACGCGATTAGGAAGTGACAACAGCATCACACAGGTTGGCAATAAAAGAAGACATCACAATAATTTGAGCGCCGACTATTCCCCTGCTTCCTTCCAACAGATTGGGGATATGCAGCCTTGTTTATCTAAACCAGTTTCTCTCTCTAAACAGCACATCGGTCTCCTTTTGAGCATCCCTTCCCTGCATGTTAACATTCTGTTCACAAAAATGACACAAAATCAGCTCCCATTGGAATACAGTGGGCATGTAAATAGGTTTGGTTCTACTTCCACATGTGGGTTTTGAAACATCAGCCACGGAGACTTTTGCGGTGAATGGAATATCCCATTACATGTTATCCTCATTTTCAGGTTCACACATAATTTGGATTTCTACTAGAACTTGAATCCATGCTTTAACTCTAACACTCCTTTAAGAGCCCCTCCTGAAAAAAGCGTGCTAAAGTGCCCTCTGGGGAGCCAAAACGTGTGCTAAAGTGCCCTCTGGGGAGCCAAAACGCGTGCTAAAGTGCCCTACTGGAAGCCAAAACGCGTGCTAAAGTGCCCTCTGGGACCAAAACGCGTGCTAAAGTGCACTCTGGGGAGCCAAAACGCATGCTAAAGTGCCCTCCAGGGAGCCAAACGCGTGCTAAAGTGCCCTCTGGGGAGCCAAAACGCATGCTAAAGTGCCCTCCAGGGAGCCAAACGCGTGCTAAAGTGCCCTCTGGGGAGCCAGAACGAATGCTAAAGTGCCATATTGGAAGCCAAAATGCGCGCTAAAGTGCACTCTGGGGAGCCAAAACACGTGCTAAAGTGTCCTCTGGGGAGCCAAAACGCGTGCTAAAGTGCCCTCTGGGGAGCCAAAATGCGCGCTAAAGTGCACTCTGGGGAGCCAAAACGCGTGCTAAAGTGCCCTCTGGGGAGCCAAAATGCGCGCTAAAGTGCACTCTGGGGAGCCAAAACACGTGCTAAAGTGTCCTCTGGGGAGCCAAAACGTGTGCTAAAGTGCACTCTGGGGAGCCAAAACACGTGCTAAAGTGTCCTCTGGGGAGCCAAAACGCGTGCTAAAGTGCCCTCTTCAGTGGTGAGGACGTGCTACATGTGCACTTCTTTTCTGACACGATACACGGTTAAAACACTTTGCGCCGGCTGTCCCATTTATTTCCTATGAAAGGGGCGGTAGTGCCTGATGTGGCGGCGCGCACCACTCGGATTTGCCTCTCTGCCGCTGGGCTCAAAGTTCAAATTAGTTGGACTTGGTAAATGGATGGACTTGTACTTCTATAGCGCCTTTCTAATCTCCTGACCACTCAAGGCGCTTTCACAGTGTTTGTCACATTCACCCATTCACACTGACATACACACTGATGGCAGGGGACATCTACAGACCATGTAGATCGTCATTGTGTCAACAATAGCGCAATCAAATCTCCTCGTTTGCTTCGAAACTCCCAACCAATCCTTTCCCTCCTGTTCGCCAAACAAAATGCATCCGTCCATTAATAAAACATGAACACGCTCAATTTTTAATGTAGTCAAGTGAAACTGGCACATTTAATACACAATTTGTGTTGCAGCTGTTTAACAATGGATTTAATACGACGCCGCCGTAGTAAAACGTATCCTGGTGATTTGAGGAGCAAATGTCTGTGTTACTATGGCACCAAAGCACTTCCTGAAGGGAGTGTCTTCCATTTTAGGGAAACTACACATGACTGCATAAAGAATATCACTGTCAAGGAGCGTCAGTGGAGAGAGCGGTCGGGAAACAGGCTGTAGTGAACGTAAACAGTGACGTCTATGGTTGATACATCCTCACCTTATGCCCTCCACATGGCATCGGAGCGTAGCATACATTGATTGGGCGACTGTGGCTTAGTTGGTAGAGCGAGTCGGCCAATGTCCGAAGGGTCGGCGGTTCATTGTGTCCTTGGGTAAGACACTTCACCCACCTTGACTCGTGTGAATGTGTGTGACTGCTGTATGTTTGAGGAGGTGGTCGGAGGGGCCGTAGGCGCTGATTGGCTGCCACGCGTCCGTCAGTCTGCCCCAGGGCAGCTGTGACTACTACGTAAGTTACCACCACCATGTACGTCTGTGTGAATGAATGGAACCTGGACTGTAAAGCGCCTTGAGCACTGGACCTTGGTAGTGCTCATGTGATTCGCGCTGAATGGTTTGAGGACAGGAACACACTGGCGGCGGAAGAGCGAGAGCCTGTTTCTGAGCCGGTTAAGTTAAGTGATGCAAGTACTTTTAGACCTGTGCATGGAAAGATCAATCTATAAGAGGAAGATTGTGAAGATCGTACAGGGCTGCAACCAAATGATTCAAAATGGTGGACAAAATGCTCATCAGAACATCCCAAAAAAGGACTTCAAATAGTTGATTTTGGGATGATGATGATCCAAACCCCCCCAAAATATTGAATTTCCGATCATTTAAAAACAAAGAAACTTCAGGTTTAAGACGCTAAAGCAACAAAATCATTCATCAATTAGAACTGACGAGTCCTTTTAGTCAGTTTAACACTTAAACTCTGGTTTCTGTTGATGTTTGCTCAACTTTCTCCTGTGTTCTCCATAACATTATATGCATAACATGCTTTAACATGGCAGTGCAGAGCTTCTGTCTCCCCCCTCTGGTGGTGAGAGGACCTACACAAACACTGGAGCGCTCTCTTCAAGTCTCCCGGTGCACATTCATGCAGAGGGAGTCGTCAAAATTAGGTTATGATAGCTACTCTTTTCTTCTTTTGGTGCCCTCCGTCGAGGAAAAGCTACATCAATGGTTGTTTTTGGTCTTTATTTTAATTTTTAAGTTCCTTTTTTATTTGGAGCATCCACTCCAGAAACTTTTCTTGGACACTTATTAGGATTTCCTGCCACGACTCTTACCGCACTCCTGGCTGCTGCTCCGTCGCCAAGGTCTCGACCCCAAAACGCATCACTTTTGGTGCATCAGCGAGGGTATAGTTGCCACAACTACAGCATACTGCCAAATCCAGAGCTTTCTCTGGTGGCTATAGGTGTATTCAGTGTTGTGTGAACTTGTATGGGGGGGACGACGACGACGACTTGAACGAACCGGCGAACTTGCAATCAAGCCACTTTTAGGATCTTTGTCTTATGCTTTTCCTTATTTTTTGTGACATATAATGTTTAAAAACGCTTCAGGTAATGAGGTACACACGTGAAAGAGTAATCCCTGTGATTACAAACCTTAGATCCGCTCTGTTTTTATTCTTCTCATGGTTCGAAGTGACGTCAACCTGCCAGATGTCTTTCAACTCTTCCAGGTATTGTTTACATTTCATGCACTGCTACATGTAGCTACATGCTAACATCAGGGAAACCTGTAGTCTTGGGTACTTGTGTTCTTCATTTTGCCCTAATTTCCAATCACATTCCTGCTGGAACACATCCGAATGTGCGGTGTTTGGTTTAGATGCGTTTATTGGTGATTTTTCACAGTACAAAATGCCACTACACGCCATAACAGTCAGTCCCCGGCTGCAGTGTTGGACGGTGAAGAGACAGCATGTGGCTGAAACGCTGACCAACAACAGTAAAGTGGGAATTTGCAAAGACAGAGGGTGGACAAATACATATTCGGACAAAACAGATAAGAGCCTGTCATCACGCCATTGTCAAAGGTTCTGTATGTCTGACAGTTAGAGTTTAAGGAAGCTAACAATATTTAGAGGTACGGGTTTTCAGGAAAACAAAAGAATGAAAACCTCTCTTTGAGTATTTCTGTCTGGCAGCTGGCTCGAACGTAAAGATGCATCTGCTCAGTCTCCACAAACCTTCACACGTTTACATTTTTGTTTCTTGCGCGCCACCACAAACATCTGCGATAACCTCACCGCTGCTCGCCAGAGGACCCCGATGCTAACCTCTCAGAAAGAACGCGCAACAAAACAAACATTAAGAGGAAGCCGTATCTTAAAGACAAGAAGAACGATTGCTAGCAAGATAAAACAGGACATCCTTGTGCCTGTATTTCACTCAGAGCCACTGATCTGATCCAGTCTCAACATTGTGTTGCACCGTATTGTTGCTGTTGTTCTGCTCTTTACCCACCCTCACCCATCATCTCTCCCATCTCTCCATCTCTTCACCCTAGGGCCCCATGTTCTCCCGCTCGTGGCAAGGTCTGCCTCTGCCCTCGCTTGCTCTCCTACTTTTCTCTTTCTCGCCTCCTTTCCCTCTGTCTAGTTATTTCTGTCTTCTCTCCGCCTTCATTGCTCTCACCTCGGGCTGGGGGGGCTCAGCTGCCCGAACAATACAAATCGATCACTTAGAAAGGAGGAGAGGGGAGGAGGGAGGGAGGGAGGGAGGGAGGAGGAGGAGGAGACGGGGAGGGTGAGGAAAAAGAAAGAGACAAAGAGACAGGACCAAAAATAGGTGATCTTACAGATCAAATTAAAAAGAATTTTTAAAGCAGCCACTATGTTGTCTATCAGACGCTGTAAACTATCATGCAGGCCTCTCTATGCTTCCTGCCCGCATCTTCCCCAGAGGAGAGGATTGTGGGTAGCTGATGGCGCCGGCTTTTCACACGTGAATATTTAACGAGGGGTTCATGAATAATTCAGAACAGCAAGCAGCTGCGTTTGAGCCTAAGTGGACATGTGAGGAGCCCAAAACCATACTGACCCCGACTGCTGCCGTTCATCCTCAAATGTTGATCATCAGTGTATTTTCTACGCTACACGTATGTGTGTGTGTGTTTGTGTGTGTGTGTGTGTATGCAGATGACTCACATCCGTAAATGAAAGGATGACAGAGGTGTCCTAATCCAGTTTAATGTCCCCTCTACTTTCTTATTCTGTCAAGTGCAGAGGCCCAGACGGAAAAATCAAACACAAACACAGATGGAGTGGATGGATACTCCCCCACATCTCTTTCTAACACTCTCTCCGTCACTCTCGCCGCCACTCACTGTTCAATCTTCAAATCTCATTCTCATATTTTCTCCAGCCGCCCCTTCTCTCCTCCATTTTCATGCTTTTCACCCCTCTCCTGTGTCACTCGCTCCATCCCTCCCTCGGTCTCTCTTCTCAGTTTGCTATGGGACTCTGGTTAGGACACCGTGTTCCAGTTAACATGGATTCCCAGCTCTACCTGTGGGACTGCAGCCTCTAAATGCTCGCTGACCTGTTTCGCACACAACCTGACACGACACACAAACTCCAGCACACCGATAAATCAGCAGAGTGTTTTTTTTTTTTTTTACATTTTCCTTAAATGTCTTTTTTCAATGGAAGTGGAAGAGAAGTCTGTTGCTTTACAACCTTCCAGCACCTTCAGTCGGAAAGGATCAGCGCTTGTATTTTAGAGATCTACTGAAGGAAGGAGTCCATAAACACGGCAATGAGTTTGCATTTGTGCACCATTTCTGCTCCCTCGTCTTAAAGTCAATGGGTTTTGCTTAGATGCCTCAAATAAGGCTTAAAAGATTTCCACAATTTTTTCTACATCATGAAATACGCCAGTAAATACGAGTGATAGACCGATACATGGGCTACACGGTGATGTAGTGGTTAGCACTGTCGCCTCACAGCAAGAAGGTTCCAGGTTCGCATCCCGGCCTGGACCCTTCTGTGTGGAGTTTGCATGTTGTCCCCGTGTCTGCGTGGGTTTTCTCCGGGTTCTCCGGTTTCCTCCCACAGTCCAAAGACATGCAGATGTTCGGTTCATTGATGACTCTAAATCACCCGTAGGTGTGAATGGTTGTCTGTCTCTGTTCGTCTCAATGTGTCCTGTGATAGACTGGCGTCCTGTCCAGGGTGGACCCCGCCTCACGCCCGATTTCAGCTGGGATCGGCTCCAGCCCCCCGCGACCCCGGGATAAGTGGTTGAAGATGAAGATGAGACCGATACATCGGCCGGCTGATATTATTGAACTTAAAAAAGCGTCTCTAGCAACTGCCTGGAGAGCTGCCTGTGGACGCCTGTCTGTAAATAATGCTAGGAAAAAAATACCGCAGTCTGCATCGGCCCATACCATACACCTAAAAACACAAATTTCGGCCGATGCGGGCTGCGGTGTCCGCAATATTTTTTCCTAGCATTATTTACAGACAGGCGTACACAGGCAGCTCTCCAGGCAGTGTCTTGAGTTGAACACGAGACACGTAACATTTGTTATCATCATTGTGTCAATTTTTGATGTGAACTGATGGAGTTGGCTCCAAATATCAACTCAAGAAAATTGGCGGTCCGTATCGGTCACCGGCTAAGGCTGAAAAATCAGGATTGGCCTTAAAAATCCATATCGATCGATCGATAGTGTTTTTACTTCTGGCGATTGCATTTACGCTC
Source organism: Echiichthys vipera (assembly GCF_963691815.1). NCBI lineage: Eukaryota > Metazoa > Chordata > Actinopteri > Perciformes > Trachinidae > Echiichthys > Echiichthys vipera. Next base: position 2,991,790 of record NC_139845.1, read on the forward strand.
CTGGAGTCATCAGAGTGGTGTTCATTTCTGTCTTTCAAACTTTTGTCGCCACAGAGCTTATTTTCCGCAATAATCCCAAATCCGATAGAAAAATCCTGTCGTCTTCTTATCAAGGAAACCGGGTGGCTCCGCAAAACACGTCATCCCTAAAGCACTCTATTATGGATGAAGAGCCATTTTAAATGTTGCATCCTCCACAGAGCCCGCTCAGTGTTTCCCTTTTCTTCCAACCGCATTCTGTGAAAAGAGCAGGGCGCTGAAAAAGTCATTCAAACGACCCTAAATATAGCGTGCCATATATTATATCATATGTGAGTGGTTCTATACATATGCATGTTTTAATGAGAATGAACTTCTACGTCTTTTTTTCTCCCTGTATGTCCAAATATTTTCCACCCAACAAAGATATATAAATGAGTGGTTCAGGGATATAAACACTATATTGATGAGACTTAATTTAATGTCCTAATACTACCAGAAAAGTGTAAAACCAAATAAAAGCTATTACACCAAAGTTCCCATCATGCTTTGGGTGACGTAAACAGGAAATTTCCGTTTGCATTAAATGTAAAAAATGTCCCTGGCCTCGCATGTTCCTCTCTTAATCCCTGTTTTGAATTTGTGGCGACACGGTGTTGTGGTGGTCAGCACTGTCGCAACAAGAGGGTTCCTGGTTTGAACCCCGGCTGTGTCTGCGTGGGTTCTCTCCGGGTTCTCCGGTTTCCTCCCACAGTTCAAAGACGTGCAGGTGTTCGGTTCATTGATGACTCTAAATCACCCGTAGGTGTGAATGGTTGTCTGTCTCTGTTCGTCTCTATGTGTCCTGTGATAGACTGGCGTCCTGTCCAGGGTGTACCCCGCCTCACGCCCAATGTCGGCTACAGCCCCCTGTGACCCCGACAGGGACAAGCGGTTGAAGATGAATGAATAAATGAATCCTTACGGTGGAGCAGTCCAAAGACGTGCAGGTGTTCGGTTCATTGATGACTCTAAATCACCCGTAGGTGTGAATGGTTGTCTGTCTCTGTTCGTCTCTATGTGTCCTGTGATAGACTGGCGTCCTGTCCAGGGTGGACCCCGCCTCACGCCCGATGTCAGCTGGGATCGGCTTCAGCCCCCCGCGACCCCGACAGGGACAATCGGTTGAAGATGAATGAATGAATGAAAGTTGTAGTTGTAAAGACGTTGTGGATTTATGGACATTAATCCAAGGTGACAACTCACTGGTAGAAAGGGTTAAAAACCAAAAGCGTCTGACCCTAAAGCACACATGCAGACATGCACATGACTCCACACACACACATTCTGCGTTACAGGACATTCCGATCAAGTACAACACTGTCGAGCAAATACCTCCTGACCTGTTCACTGACCCTCACACACTAATGTCTGCCCGGGTGGTCTCGACATGACTTAAAGTGTGTGTCTCTTTATGTCTCTCTCTCCCACACATACACACATTTGATGTCCTCTGCCCCTGAAGAGGCCTCCCGGCTATGCTGTGCTGCTGTCTGCTAGTTTTAACGCTTTCTGCTAGACTGGACTGGACAACACTCAGCCGCACTAAAGCAAAGCAGAAACATAACAAACATCGCTGATGCCGTGGGAAAACCTGGTATCTCCCAACACTCGAACAGGAGGACTTGGCCTGGTTTTTGGTTTGGGGTTCCTAGCGTATGTTTGCTGGGTTTTTACCAACCTTATAGCAAAGGGTGTAATGCTTTAAAATGAGGTAAAGTTGCAGCTTTAGCCTAAAGCTTTACGTGATAAAAGGGGGCGCTCCATCTCCACTGATTACCGGTGTTGTAGTTCAACTCCTCACAATGTAATAAAGCCTTTAGCTTAATTTAAAAGCCTTCAAAATTGCCTTTATTCCCCCCATTTTGACTTAATACTGGAGGGGAATGGTAGTGCCAAGTAGATGTGATGTGACGTTAATGCCATTTAGGGCCACAGATCTATCTAGCTATAAGGAACCACTTTGTATAAAGAGTTCTTGGAAAGTTTTTCATTGACAGCAGCTATAAAAACATCTTGTCGATAACTGTATCTCGGAAATGTCAACCTTTCATGACTAAAAAACAAAACAAACACAACAGCCTCGCTCCTCAAGAGATTATCCATTAGATTATTTAAAGAGCAGACGAACAAAACTCTCCTGGGCTGAAACCTTGAGGGGGTGGACTTGAGTACTCCAGTGGCCCTGAGAGCTTTGCTGGATGGAGTCTTATATCCCAGGCAGGTTCAACAGGTCAAGGTTGAGGAGGCAGACAATGGTCCTTCAGCTTGGGCGGGGGGTAAACTACCCCAGTCTGTCTTAATGGGTTAATGGTCTTGGTCTTGCTGCACGAGTCTGCATCATTCTGGGATAGGGGCGAAAAACGCTCTTGAGTGTTTGCATGTCTTTAAACCAATGATAAAAGTCTTGGGTGGGGACATACGGAAAGCCAGACTACAAAAACCAAATCATACTCCTGGTTGAAGAAGATGCCCCATTGGTAGGTAAGTAAGAAACACCTTTGAACGCCAAATCAAAAAACACCACCAAGGAGACTGATGTTTTTGTCCCATGTGTCCTGGCCAAAGGGGACTAAGTAGGTTTAAACATTAATATACAATGCATATGGGGAACTCTTTACTGTTCGGGGGGGTTAAACTAAAGCTGGATGTGCTCCCTCTCCTGGAATGGCAATATAGCGCTGCAGCAAAGCTAGCTCCGCCCTATTGGACGACATCATACACAAGATTGTGAGGTTGTCTGTCAGCAAAAAGTGTTTTGTAAAAGGCACATTTGACTCTCCCTGTCACTCCCCACCATACCACCATACTGTAAGCAAGTCATCTACGGGTGCTACTGAGGTAGCTTAGCATAGAGCCATGCCCTAACACTCTACACCCCAACCCCACTTTAGTTACTCTTTAGATGGTTTAGAAGCAAAGGAACAAAAATCCTAAATGGAGCATATAATCTTTTGGTTTGTCTCAAAACTGACTACATTTGGAGATAACTGGTTTTAGCTGGAGAAGGTGTAAAAAAATACACTTGTATAGTACAGTCCGAACCTACAATGGTGTAGGACATGAATACAATTCTTCTGAATCACACAGTAAACCCCCAAAGCTACTCTTAGTTGGACACTCTGCAGAGATTTCTCCTCTCAATGCAAATGGAGGATAGAGGGATATTCTCCGGCCACTCAAAACACTGTACGCTCCACCTGCAGTGCATCGGAGCGCGCTCCAACTGTAATTGGCCATCGCATCGGTGACAGAGAGAGGCCCTCCATTCATCACCACCCCCCCTCTTTTCCATTCGTCGCCAACTCTGACCAATCTCTCCCTCACTTTCCAATTTCTCCCCCCTGCCTCTGAACCATCCTCCCCTCCCTCCTCCACCTATGTCCTCCTTCTCCTCCCTTCTCCTCCCTCCCTCTCTGCTCCTTTTCCTCATTAAAGTGGGACCCAGGCAGTAGCGGTCACTGCCTCTCATTTATTTTCATTTGAAACTGGTGCAGCTCCACTGATCCTTTGGGGCTGCAGGAGAGAGAGCAGGATGGTGTCATTCTGATAACAACTGACACGCACACACACACACACACACACACACACACAGATGTACTGTACGTGCACAAACTCACACACACATACACACATGTGGGGATAAAACACATCGCCCTCGCATGCTATATGCACACAAAGGAAAGGAGCCATTTGCAAAATACACTCAAACAGACACACACACACACTAACACAACGGGAGGTGTCTACGCATCCGCCCACAAATAGATGCACTTTCACACCCATTTCAATTCATTTCACGCACATATTCACACATTTCATGTACCTGCAAGCTCCCATGCTCTGTCCCCTCCCTCCTCTATCACATATGACCCCCCCCCCCCCCCCGCCCCCCCTCTTGATTGTGTGATTGTGTGAAGGTGATGATAGCGCGGTGTGAATCAGGGGCCGATAAACCTGCACCCGTTGTCACCTGGGTGATTGCGAGTATCGATCTGCAGCTGGGAATACGGCGCACGTGTGCACGCAAGAGAGTATTTGCCGGCGCCCCCCCCTTGGCACGCCCCCACTTCCTGTACGTGTGTGTCCATGCATTGTATTAGAGTCGTGTCGAGAGCGGCCCTGCCTGACACTCTTTGATTGAAAAGGTGCTCGGTGGATTAAATCGTTGTAGCAGAGACGGGGTGTGCTCCTTTCACCGGCTGGTTTAGCAGATTCAAGAAAAGGCTGAGAGGAGGTGGGTGGGTGGTGGTGGGGGTTGGTTGGCGGAGGCGGGCGGGGGGGATAGCAGAGGGCTTTTTTACGACCACTGCCCTGACCCATCTGGCTAAATGGCATGGGAGAGGCAGTGACTCTAAACCAACGGTCATATCTGTAATAGAAGAGTAATATCCTCCACACCATTAGCTTGGCACAGTGTGGGGAAGTGGGAGGGGACGCTTGGTTTAACCGCCAATAATGGGAAGGAAAAGGGAAGTGGAGGGGTGGACCGTAAGATATCCACTCAAAAGTGCAAACTCGCACAGGAAAATGAGCCCATTATCTCGGCTTTCCCCCAAATTCCTCCCCTAAGGTTCCTTCACACATACAGCAGAGTCTGAAGTCTGTCTTTGGACATCAGCGAATTCGGTTTGAAGTGAAACAACGGCTGTGACATTTAAACTTTTACAGAGTACTCCGCAAGTATTTCACGAAGTTGAAGGACTCGCGAGAGACTTTAGAAAAGGATTTGTCAAAAAATGGGAGCAGCAGAGGCCGAGATATCCTGCCTTTTCGTCTCTAGCCTGAGTCTCGTTCCAAAAAACACTGGATCCTGCACTTCCTTTGATGTCGTATTTCTTTTATTTCTCCCTGCCTGGTAAACACCCCGTCTTTCAAACTCTGCACCCCCCCCCGGTGAGTTGTGCAATACTGGAAACTTGAAGTTACTTGAATATTTTGTTGTAGTCTTTAGAAAGCTCCCTTCTGAGCAACAAACAGCGTGTGCTCACAGTGAAGTGAAGCTCCAAGAGACTAGTAAACGGAGCTTGATGTGCAAAATCAATGAGACTTTCAGCTTTTAATTTGAAGGTGTTTCCATCTACATCACACAAACACTTGAGGAGATGAAGCGATGGCTGTACAAAGCTGTATTGAACAATAGTCATCCTATTTAATATCTGATGTTAAATTCATTTTGTTCTCCTTTCTCCTTTCAGAGTGACATCAGCAGACGCCTCAACCATCTAACATCTAACCTCAACCATCTAACCTCAACCATGTAACCTCATTCATCTAAAATCCAACCTCAACCATCCAACCTCAACCATCTAACATCTAACCTCAACCATCCAACCTCAACCATCTAACCTCAACCATCTAACCTTAACCATCTAACCTCATCCATCTAACCTCAACCATCTAACATCTAACCTCAACCATCTCACCTTATCCATCTAAAATCCAACCTAAACCATCTAACCTCAACCATCTAACCTCAACCATCTAACCTCAACCATCCAACCTTAACCATCCAACATCTAACCTCAACATTTAACCTCAACCATCTAACTTCAAACATCTAACCTCAAACTTCAACCATCTAACCTCAACCATCTAACCTCATCCATCTAACCTCATCCATCTAACCTCATCCATCTAACCTCATCCATCTAACCTCAACCATCTAACCTCAACCATCTAACTTCAAACATCTAACCTCAACCAAACAACTCGAGGCCAACACCTAACCTTAACCATGGTAAATGGTAAATGGACTTGTACTTATAGAGCGCCTTTCTATTCTTCTGACTACTTCACATTCACCCATTCACACAGACATTCACACTGATGCCAGTGGACATCTACAGACTATATAATCTAATCTAACCATTCACACCATTTAACCATCTAACTTTAGCAATCTGAGGCCAATGCCTAACAACCATCTAACCTCAATCATTCAAGGATGATGCCTAACCTCAACCATATCGCAAGACTTTCACAGATCTTGGGTTACGATCTAGACATCTCAGCTCATCTCATCTTCATCTTCATCCGCTTATCCGGGGTCGGGTTGCGGAGGCAGCAGCTTTAGTAGAGGACCCCAAACTTCCCTTTCCCGGGCCACATTAACCAGCTCTAACTGGGGGATCCTGAGGCGTTCCCAGGCCAGTGTGGAGATCTAATCTCTCCACCTGGTCCTGGGTCTTCCCAGAGGCCTCCTCCCAGCTGGACGTGCCTGGAACACCTCCCTAGGGAGGCGCCCAGGGTTCATCCTTGCTAGATGATCCTGAACCACCTCAACTGGCTCCTTTCAACGCAAAGGAGCAGCGGCTCTACTCCGAGTTCCTCACGGATGCTGAACTTCTCCCCAATCTAGTCTAATTTATCTTATACACAACCCTTGATTCACTGAACTTTTTGCCTTTAGCCTGGTCTTCAGCAGATGAATCAAATGATGAGTAGGATTAATGTCAGTTGACTGACTTGGACATTCAAGTATTTTACAATTTTGACCCCAGAGACATCTTGATAGCCTTTTCTGCTTATTTAGGACCTTTGCCCTGGACTCACTCCAACACTGTGCACCCATTATGGATGTGAACACACTCAAATTAAATCTTAAAGCCAGAACTTTAATCTTACAGCCATTGTTTCATTGCATATCCACGACTGAACTATGCATAATTTACTTCAGTCGTGTTGAATGCCTCTGCACTACAAAGGTATTTGTCCTCTGATGTACACTGCTTCCTCCTTCCAACTCCAGTCACTCTACCGTCCCGCACACAGGCTTAACCTCCGGAAAATTTCCCCTGTGTTTCTTGCTCGGAGCGACCGCCTGATGCAGAAACCGTTCAAAGTCATATTTTTCATTGGGAAATTGCAAATGAAGTGCACGCCTCAAAAGCAGTTTCATTTGTCACCCAATGAAGCATTCAGCGATTCAGTCAGTAAATTATGGTGCAATAAATTACTACCTGCAAACATCAATGAAATATGTTGACTCGTTGCAAAACAAGTCAACCCCAGCATGACTGTTTTTCATGATCAGTTGCGCAGCAGACGCTTGTCTCAATCTTTTATGCAACAGGAGGGGAGTTCAGAGGAAATACCATCCATCATCCCTCTGTTTGTGTGTAAAACATACAATAAATGAGGCGGACCCGAACCAATACAATTAAATAAATAACAAAGACACAAATCCAGGCTCCGTTAGTGGACTTGGAAAATGTCAAATCCTGCTTTGGTCGAGTGGACACCTCCGGTCCGAATACCCGGGCCAAACTATGTATCTCTCTCCTCTTAGACAATCAACGCCTTAAAAACAAACCGCACTGACACACATTTGTTTATTTCAGGGGTGGCAGTAGCTCAGTCCATAGGTGACTTGACTGGAAACCGGAGGGTTGCTAGTTCGAGTCCCTGTGTGGACCATGAATGGAGCGTGGACTGCTGGCTGTTGAGCAAGGCACTGAATCCCCAACTGCTCAGGGCGCTGGTCACTGGCAGCCCCCTCGCTCTAACATCTCTCCATTAGTTGCATGTATATAGGTCCTGTCTGTGCATGTGTGTGTATTTCGGGCCTGTGTGTGTAACATTAAAAATAGAGTGAAATTTGAATTTTCTCCATTGCGGGACGAATAAAGGAATTCTTCTTCTTCTTCTAAAAGTCTTTGTTGCCTTTAGAATTAATTTGAATCTTGAAATCTGACCATTTTAATGCCAAACACCCTCATTTTTCTAGTGTTTTAAAGCGACTGGTCTTAAGTTCTACTACACGACATTCAATCATTCATTAATTCATCTTCAACCGCTTATCCCAGGGTCGGGGTCGCGGAGGGGGAGGGCTGGAGCTGATCCCAGCTGACATAAGGCGTGAGGCATAGTTAATTTAATTAAAGTTAGAGTAAAAATTAATGTTCGAACATTTATGAATAATGCAAAATCATCTCAAAGAAGTACGATTTTAAAAATGAACATTTATGTGACTTTAATTTCGGAAAGTTTTTACTTTTTAAAATCGTTTTTGCCTAAAATCGCACTAATATGCCGTTGTACACAACATGAGAACGATAAACAGTTATAAATACACAGAGAAACAAAATCTTGACATCACCTTGTACCAATAAAGCTCCGCCCCATCAAACCATTGATGACAGGAATTAAACTCAGGGCGCACTCTTCCGTCTTCTGTCCTTCCGCACCGGGCCAAAACAGGTTTTTCAGCTAAAGCCTGGCGCGTTTGATCAGTGTGAGTGCGAGCACGAGCGTGCACACGTGTACGAGCACGAGGCCTACAGCAGTTCTGACGTCCTTTATGTGCGCCTGTTGGGACATAGAAAATAGAAGGAGGGACCATGCGCGGACATTTAACAACAACAACAATGGCGGTGAAAGGTTCACGTTGGTGTGGTGCGGAGGTGGAGTGTTTACTGCAGATTTGGTCAATGAAAAGATTCAAAAACAGTCGACAAGACGCACAAAAACTCTGAGGTCTACGGAAAGATTTGTAAACAAAGCCACGCATCGCCATGACGTCATCAATGCGTGTGACGTGTTACGGCGTGATGACGTATAGGCAGCGAGAAGCATTCTCCGAGGCCCAGGTAGTGTGAGTACAAACGGGCCTGGAGGGGGGGACAAGGACCCTGAAGCACGGGGCACGGGACGGAGGCACAGTGGGAGTGCGCCCTCAAATACAAAAAGAAAGTATGGGGTGAACTTACAACCATGTGTACAATCAGTGAGACAGCAGCCTGTTGGTCAGCGCGTAGGACCCGATCTCTTAAAGCAAGATTTAAAAACATATTTTCCCTGGGACTTGTATTAGTCGAAGCGCCCAGCTGTGACATCACCAGATTATACGACTCTTGACATCATGAAAAACAATGTAAATGATACATATTCATGCATGTGTGGGTGGAATAACACTACAATGCAAATTAGCTGAACACAATACTGTATATAAATAAAAATATCAAGAGATGCATCCGTAATGTCAAAGGTCAGTGAACATGAACTGACGGATATTTCATTTAAAAAGCAGGAGGGAGAAAAAAGCTGTTGATGCACCGTACGTCAGACGAATTCTAGTCTTTTTCTAGTATTTAGCCCCGGAAACGATGCTGCTAACAAAGCAGGAGGAGGTTCGAATGGAGAGGAAGACAGAGCGACGGAGAGGCAAGAACAAAAAAAAAGGAGAACAAGCGGCGGATGTTACGCTTGGCTGAGCAAACAGTTGCAGGGGAAAGGAGAGAGAAAACTCCCCCGCTATTGAACAACAACACTGAGCCAGCGCGAGGCAGGAGGTATCGCAGTGAGACCTGTTCGGAGCAACGGGCCCAGACGTCAGATCCTCTCAAATGAAGGAAGGAGCCTCCACCTGCTCTTTGTTTTGCCCCGTCCGCACAAAAAAATGCTCTCATTGTTGATAAAAACCATTCAACGACGACCCGCATTCAATGGAAGTGTGACAATCACCCGAGGGAGCGTGCACGTACGCATCTGGGTCAGAAAAATGGGTGACCACGTGTGTTGGTGTGTAGGTGTGTGTGTGTGTACCTCAGCAGCAGCTCGTTGGTCCCCGTGGATCCTGCGCTGGCGGCTGCAGGAGGGGGGCAGCACACGGCATCGACACACACACTTCCCACAAAGCCAAGCTCAGGTGAGTGCTCCAACATTACACAAACAAATGCACCTCTTCAGGCGACAAGCTGCGCTCTTTTTTTAATCTTTCTTCCTATTTTGCCCTCTTTTTTCTATGCTCCCACCGTCTCTCGCCTCGTTCCTCTCAGCCTCTGTCGTTGTTCCCTTGTCTCTCTCACAGGAAGAAGCGCAAACCCCCCTTTCCTTCTCCACCACCACCACCACCACCACCCCTTCTCTACCTCCACTCTCTCTCTGGTGGAGCAGCAGAGCAGTGGAGACCCCGCTGGCTTGCCTAGCTGAAGTAATCCCCTGTGACAGCTCAGCTCATGTTGTTATGTTGTGGGCCTATTTGAGTCTAATACTACAGCTCTAGAACAGCCTAGCCCAGGTCCGGCTCCAGACTGCCTCTGCATGGCCGCCGGGGCCTGCAGCACCGCGCCAACAATGCCCCGCCATTCACATTTACTCCGCATTATCTTGTGTTTTCGTCACGGTTCACCCGGGGCCCAGACTTCAGATGTGCAGCCGCAGACAGGCTGGAGAAATAACCAAAGCTTGACTCGGTCTTCATGAAGTTTTTATGAGGTAAATAAATCAAGCAGGTCACGGTGAAGTCGTATCGAAGTGATGGAAAGAGGCCAGGTTCAACGTCGACTCAAGCGTGCGCTGAATCTTCACAGTTTGTTAAGAGAGAGAATAAATAACCTCAAAACAAGATATCAGTTTATCATGAAGATATATAATATTGCCCATGGACAGATTATGAGACAAGGGGGCCCTGGGCACCGACATGTAAGAGGCCCCCCCACCCTGAACACCCAAACTCAAAGAAAGAGCCCAGTTAGTCACTCTCCGTTTTACATTTCCCGCGTTGTCGTTTTTTGTCTAATTTCAGGCATTTTGCATGTCCGTGTAGTTGTTTTGCATCTATTTTCAGCTGTTTAGCATCTTTTTGTGTAGGTTTTTTTTAATCTATTTTAAGTTTTGTGTTACTTTGTGGACTTTTTGTTTCACTTTCTAGTCTTATGAGGTCGTTTTGGGTTGTTTTCTGTCTGTTTTCAGTCTTTTAGCGTCTCTCTGGGGACGTTTTCTCGTCCATCTCTGTAGTCCTTTGCGTCATTTGTAGTCCTTTTGCGTCATTTGTAGTCCTTTTGTGTCATTTGTAGTCCTTTTGTGTCATTTGTAGTCCTTTTGTGTCATTTGTAGTCATTTAGTGTTTCTTTGTGGGCCCCTGGGTCTGTGCCTGGTTCACAAATCCACCTATGCCCCTGAACAGTTCTGGACCCGCTCTCATATAAAGAGTCCCAAAAACATATATTTGATTTGTGTTTAGAATCTGGTGAAATCGGATGAAACCAGCTGGTATTTTGACTGACCTTTTATTTCGCAGCTACAGCTTTGAGTGGCAGTAATATTAAGGAGCCGTCCTCATCTCAGTCCTCCAGTTCCCACCTAAGCTTTCCACAAATATCGAGCAAATGGTCAAAACATTCGACAATAATACAGGACTAAATTAATCATTTGAGGAAACTTTGTAAAAACAAGATCAGCTCAGGCCCCTGAAACTTTAATTCCACAATTCCTGGAATGAATCTGAGTGCCTAGAAAAGTTACGCCACCCAGCCCTGCACCAAAAATATTTTTTTAAATGTGTTAATATCTTGTGAAATCAGCTGATGCCAATTAGAAACTTCATGTATTTACTAATATTTAAAAACTGGATTTTTATTGAATTTTAAACATAATTAAGTTGAAAAACAAACAAAAAAATGTTTTTAAAAATACAAATAATCACATAAATACATAAACACCTTTAAATAAACATAAAAATAACAAATTCAATTATAAATAAATAAGATTGTGTACTTCCACAACCTACTGTAGACTAAAAAAACATATATTCAATATATTAAAATAATAGATTAATAGTGAACTGCCACAACTGAATGAAGACTCAACAACCAAAATCATAATTGAAAATATAATCTTCAAAATAATCGAAAAAATCCAACTAAATATGTATTTTGTTTATATATATATATAATGATGCACATAAGCAGGTGTGACATCACAGCTGTACAGCCTTGATTCTGCAAAATGACCGTGCCTCCCCCTCCTCAGATGTCACACTATCTGGACCCCAGCCTCGTGCAGATACGGATGGCGGGCTTCGGCCCGGACCAGCCTCGTCTCCGGAGAGACGGCCCCGAGCAGCAGATCATGCCCGGGAAGAAGCAGCCCGGACAGGCATGTCTCAGTGAGTAGCCCTCCCGAAGGAGGCGCTGCCAGATCCTGCTCCCATATACCTGGCACATCACAGCCTCTCCTTCCCCATAGGAGGCTGGGGCTGAAGACACAGGCAGGGAGCTGCTGATTAAAAATTCATCTCTCTGTTTATTATGATTTATTCATGTTTCACTGAGCCAGGAACGGAAAAGAGAGGAGAACAGCTTCATTAGTGCACATTGTGTGTATGTGTGCGGGTACTGTGCCGATGCCCGTGTGTGTATACTCTGTGTGTGTGTGTGTGTGTGTGTGTGTGTATGCGTGGCTAGCTGGCAGGTGGGGGATAGTTAAAATTATGGATTGTACGTGAGCTTCATTAGAATGTTTGGCATACAGGGCAAACTCGTCCGTCTTCACAAAACACCTGCATTTCACCGAAAAACAACAACGATTGAAATCCTAAAGTATCCGCCGTGCACCGGCCGTCCACATTAAAATGCAGCAGACACTTTCGCTAACTTCTAACGTGATTACCCATTTCCGCCTCTGTTGTTTGCCGTTCAAATCGGATCGGCCCCTCGTCGTTGCACTTTGCCTCAGCCAAAAAAACGATGGCAGGCGGGCGATGATGACAAATATTGACACACGGCGAGCTCGTCAACAAAAAAGTAGGGGAATAAGAGCACACAACGTCCCGGCAGCACTCTGATACAGTGATCTCATGCGTTTCAGTGCAAACAGATGCTGCACACACTGATCATATGCTGCTTACTGTTTATTACAGTGAGGGCTGAACGTAAAGCGCGTGATCATATGGAGCATCGAAAGAGCACGGAGTGATGCGCTCAAATTATTCATACACGATTAAGTTCCACTAATTTTTTTCAGGGCTGACAATGATGACTGATGATTTGTTATTTACACTGATAATAGCTCATGTTTCTGCAGATATTAAAGCTGTGCCAGGCGGTATTTTTGCATAAAAAAACACTTTCGTTTTTAAATGGGCCTTTAATAGTAACCATTCAGGGTGCAGAGTATGAATTAAAAAAGTCCGTTGTTGTAAAAGAAGGAAATTTGCATAGCATATTTTATCATAAAGCAGGTGGAGGTGCTGCATAAATACTATGAAAGTGTGAAAACACTCAGTCTACAGAGAAATGCACACGGCCCGTATTCAGAAACTGTGCCTTTAAACGAGGCGCCAGGACTTCCTGTACCGTTATGATGTCACAATTGTACTATATAAAGGTAGAAAGTGATGCTACAGAGCTGTTACAGTCATTCCCCGGCTGTATTGGCAGTGCAGAGAGTGCAGATGCAGAAGAAGCTCGGAGACGCTGTCCAATCAGAGCAGACTGGGCTTTTTCAGGAGGGGGTCTTAAAGAGACAGGCGCTAAAACAGAGTGGTGAATACAGGTATATTCAGACATTCATCTTCAACCGCGTGTCCCTGTCGGGGTCGTTGGGGGCTGTAGCTGACATCGGGTGTGAGGCGGGGTCCACCCTGGACAGGACGCCAGTCTATCACAGGACACATAGAGACGAACAGAGACAGACAACCATTCACACCTACGGGTGATTTAGAGTCATCAATGAACCGAACACCTGCACGTCTTTGGACTGTGGGAGGAAACCGGAGAACCCGGAGAAAACCCACGCGGACACAGGGAGAACATGCAAACTCCACACAGAAGGGCCCCAGCCTGGATTTGAACCAGGAACCCTCTTGTTGTGAGGCGACAGTGCTGACCACCACAGCACCATGTCGCCCCACCGTAAGGAAGTACTGATGTACTGCATGCATCAAAATATCCCTCCCTCAAAGCGATGTCAGGGTCAGACTGCTCCACTGTCCTAATCCTTGATCGTCTTGTGAGTAATTCCATGACACAGCAGAAAAGCATCAGTCCGATCACCGTCACTGTGAACTGGCTCCTAACGTCTAACGTACCTCGATGGCTTCTTCTGTCTTCGTAGCACGTCCAGTGAGTCACATGACGTGATGTTAAGTGACACAGCCTGTGTGTTTTGCCCTTTAGACTTCTTGCATCTCTCTCTCTCCGCCTCGGCAACCTTTGGATTCACGCCATGTCAGATGGAGGGTAGTAAACACGGCCAGTTGGCGTGCAGTTTCCCTGACATCTTCAGCCCCATGTTTTCTAAATGCTGATGAGGAAACTGCTGACATGTGATGCCAATAATGCGGACAGTTGCGTCTGCGTCTTCCTTTATTGTAAGGCTCTTTTCCACCATGGGACGCCACAAATCTAAATTATTATTGGAATCAGTATAATTCATATTAACAATAGTACACGAGTCGAATTTGATCAAAGGTCACGACTTGCATTCAGGTTAAAGACCTCCCCTGGTCAACTTGTGCAGTCTCTATTAAATCTATACGTTTATCTAATCAGAGGTAAACAACAGCCTCAAAGTTCTCCATTAAAGTTGAATTTCACGCAGGTCAAACTGCACGGCAAACCTGAACTTATCAAGTACCTTGACCCCAATATCTGAATCAGTTGAATCATACATTTCAAACGGACTTAACCCTGCTGTTGCCGCTGATTGAGCCCATGTGTGAATAGAGCTGTGCATTGTCTGGAGAAGTCACAGCGAGCGAGTGGGCGTAGAAGACGTCGCATTTACACGAAGACACCGAGGTTAATATCTGACTGGACGTACAACGAGATTGGGAACTTCTGTCGGTAAGGGCCGGTGGCGAAATCGTCAGAGAAGTTCAAGGAACCGCAAGAGACTCAATTTATTTGTTACCAAATTAGGAACCAGCGGTGTTATCCACATCATGTACTGCCTCCATGCTCTACCCAGGCGCAACTCCTCTTCTCAACCAAAGTAGGGAGAATGCATCTGACACGGACGATCGCCTGTTGTTTGCTACATGTGAGATAGGGCAACGTCGACCTGATTCATCGGACATTGACGGGTAGAAGCACTAAGTCAAAGCTGCAACAACACTTCTCAATATGATCCCATTCAGTTGCCTTTAAAACTGGTACTTCTGCATACTTCCTTAACGCCATTTCTTCTAACGAGGACGTCTCTGAAGGCCTGGATGTGTCTCCTGCTGCCGTGAACACGCTGTCTGCACATGCTCCAGCGTTGAAGCCCTACTGCTGTAGAACATATGGCAGCACCTGGGAGAGACACAGGCTGGGGGCGTCTGCACAGAGGGGCAACTGGTATTATCCAGAAGCTTCCTACGTATATGTCCGACATGCCGAATAGTAGCCCCATTGAAATGTTTAAATTTCAAAGGCCTGGAGCCCTTTTTTCGCCTCCCTGCCGAGCCATGACATCACCCCTTCTGAAGACGAGCATCTTGTTTTTGTCATTCGCAGGAAACGAGGCCACACTCCGGTGCTGACATCGCAGTAACTCGAGGCCACGACTCAAACTGTGCAGCCGCTCTCTGTTTTAAATTGTGTTTACAATCTAATGACCTATTTGTGTTTGTTGTTTCCGGCGAGTGCCTGCCCCTCTCTCTTTCTCTCTCTCTCACTTTCTCTCTCTCTCTCTCTCTCTGTATCTCTTGCTCCCTAACACGTTCTGACAGCGAAAGGTCAATGCCCATTGGCTACATGGGGGGCACTGAGTGATGTAAGGGGGAGGTTGTCATGGCAACGTGCAGGGCTCGGCGAGGACGCAGGATGCCTTTTGTGCCAAACACCAAAGCTGGGACTCAAGTGGGATCAAAAGACTTGAGAGCTCGACTCGTTGGGCGGAAGCGCGCCGGACTGGGGCGGATTTAATTGACTGGCGGTTTACTGACTTTGCAAATGGGGGAGGTGGGACTCGGCCGGTCGTGCCAGGGAGATCTGCATGTAAGGAACAGACAGGAGAGGCCTAAACAGTCAGTTCTGTTATGTCTGTGAGCGTACATTCTGCTGAGCTCGGCTTCATATTAATAAAAGAGGGATTACCAAAGTCGGCAGGCTCCTCTCTGGCCCCCCTCCAGCTGAGAGCCAACTGAGGGTTCGCTCCCTCCAACCGTCTGCCTCCCCCCTTCACCATCCTTTACCATCCTTTTCTTACTCTCCTCAGCATGCCGTGCACGTTCGTCCCATTCAAAAAAAACAAAAAAAACAAACACTCATCTGCCTTTCCCCCCTGTCTGTCTCTGTTCCAGTCCTCTCCACTCTCCCTCTAAGTACAGGAGGGAAAAAATGCACCAAAACACAGATAAATTATTTAGATTTTTCTTTCCCCCAAAGAGAGAAGAAGAAAAAATGCTTGACTCGGCAGTTTGAAAGAAAAGAAGGGAAGGGGGGGTGAGAAATAAAAATTGCATTAGATACAAGATTCCTCAATCAGCCGGCGATATGAAGAATTAATCTTATCTTTCAGCGGCACACACGGCCAAGTAGGAGAGCGCCTCCGAAGACTTTCGAGATGACAACGGGACAAATTCTCCTTTCCATTACGCTCCCATTCAGTCATTGTGGCGGCCGACACCTGGCGATAAGCTGACATATTGTTGCCATTGACAATGTCATTATGGGACAGTAAACAAGCGATGCAGCGGAGGTTCGGGATAAACCAGGCGGGGCCAGAAGGTCACCAAGACAATCTGGAATGAAAGGATGCAAGACCCCGAGGGAGAGATAAGATTCCTCTTCTTGTTCTTCTTCATCTGTGTCTTTTCTCTCTCTCTTTCTCTTTCTCTCTCCAAAGCCAAGGACGGGTATACGCTTAGAACAAAGCCCCGGCACTGCCGCGTAATCAACTCCTCTGTACTCCGACAGCAGCAACACAATCTTCCCTGGAGGTCATCCGCGGGAAGAGGCTTAGGGAGGCAGAACGGCTGCAGGATCATGGGCTATTAAGATGGGAAAATAGGATGACATTCACCCACACCCCCCATTCCTCTACAAACCATAATGTATATGTACAAACATGAACAGCGAGCTTAGGTAGAAACAGCTGTAAATGCTTTTCACATGGTCTAAATCAACATCAAATGGCAAGTTTGCAAACAACACGTCACCCAAAGTCACCGACCTCGCCATTGGAACACTTTGCGTTTGGTTTAAAGGTTAGGAGTCATTAGTTAACCCTAACACCTGCACGTCTTTGGACTGTGGGAGGAAACCGGAGAACTCTGAGAAAACCCACGCAGACACGGGGCGAACAGCCTGGATTTGAACCTGGAACCCTCTTGTTGTGAGGCAGTGCTGACCACCACAGCACCATGTCGCCCCACCGTCACCCAAAGTCATCAACCTCGCCATTGGAGCACTTTGCGTTAGGTTTAAAGGTAGGGTGTTACAAAGCTGATATAAAGTCATATGGCACAGGCAAAGATACGTTCAAGGTGTGCAGCTGCGCAACACCTGCCTGTGGCTATCTTTCATTTTTCTGCGATCTAGTTAGAAGTTGCGTCTTTAGAGACTCAGGCAAGTCTTGAACGAGGCAAGTCGAGATGAGGTGGAATAAGTTGAAAGCAGTTAAGCTTTTAAGGCAACAAATGGATGACAGGGGATTCTGGGAACCCACTCTGTATTCCCACCTACCTTTACACCGCAGTTGGTAACAATTACCCCGTCTCCTTTAAGCCCTCTTGTGACACTTTTAGCAGCTGCTGTACACCTCGTAGTCCTCTGTCTAAACTGGGCTGTTTTCCACAATTTCCCCGTCCCGCTGAGACTTTTGTCATCGGCCCAAATCAAAGTATCTCCCTCGTACCAATCTGACCCGATACCAGTAGTCTCTTTTCTTGAAGGCCTGACCTTGCCGACTGTGTCCAGTTCATCAGGTTGGTATTAGCACTGACGCAAATATGGTGGATTGTATCCCTTGTACTTTGCCGTTCACAGGCACATTGACCTTTGCTGCTTGTAAGAGCCTGAATAGTTCTTTCAGTAACCATTTACATCTCGTCTCTCGTCTTAAGGTACATGTCCGTGAGTGCGTCATTTTCAAGGGTTCACAATTATTGTCCACGCAAACAGCCGTGCAATGCGTTCTGGTTTGAGGGACGGCGCATTGCATTAGCCATTCCTCATTTGCATAAGGTTAAGGTCTAGGTTACTTTATGCAAATCAGGGGCATCCAACGTGACAACCACCTCTCAATACCTCAGAAACATATGACAAACTACTGATTGTTAATCTCAAGTAAAGACAGATTCAGGAACTGCGTTACGTCTATAAACAGATGCTGCATAGGAATGTAGCATCTGTAGACTACGGGAAAAAAGGTTTTGGTAGCGGAAGTGATGCGGTTTCCATTTGTAGTCCGGGTATTATTGACTTATCACGTTTGAGCTGACTGTAAACAAAGCCTGACACTCTGAAGAGGAAGTATCCGCTGGCTACTCTGTAGAGCAGGTCTCCGCTGATGGTGGTGGTGCCTGCTGCCGTGGTCCTGGATGACGCTTCCTGCTGCTATTATCACTATTACTCGTGTATACTATCATTAGTTTATTTTCCATGTTACACACACAGGCCCGACACACACACACATGCACAGACAGGACCTATATACGTGCAATTAATGGAGAGATGTTAGAGTGAGGGAGCTGCCAGTGACCGGCGCCCCGAGCAGTTGGGGGTTTGGTGCCTTGCTCAACAACACCTCGGCAGTGCCCAGGAGATGAACTGGCAACTACTATTATGACTATTATGACAACTAC
>NC_139845.1:3017824-3020324 GCF_963691815.1 Echiichthys vipera
GTGTGTGTGCGCCATCCTCCCCGTCTCAGGAGGTCATGTCAGCTCCAATAGTAGGTTTGCGGCTCTTAATGACCGATGCTGAAAGGCATCCGCGGAGCCACGTTGGCTAATTATCAGCTGTGTGCCTTCAAAGAACATTATCAGCACAAAGACCTGCAATTATACACACACACTCGCACGCACACACTCGAATACACACTCTTTATCACCCCTGTTTCCGCCATTCTCCTCCAAAACTCTTCTCTTCTTTCCTCTCGATTGTTGTTGTCCTTTAAACTCTTTCATGCGCGCCTCTTTCGTTCCCCTCCCCCTTTTCCCCAGTTCGACTCCCATGACTCTCTCTCCCTACATCTCTCCAGCCTGTTTTCATTTCCTGTCCTCCGTTTATCCATCCACATCCTCCAAAGTCCAGCCATGTCCTCTCTTTCAGCTCCCTTGTTTCCACTTTTCCCGATCTCTTTCTCCCCATCCTCCCACCCTCCTCCTCCTCCCCCCTCTTCTTAGCTCCTCTTCCTCCTCCTGGCCCCAAAACAGACACTTAAATAACGAGCCGGGTGTCAGTCAAACCGCCAGAGAGCTTCATTAGAGGAGGATAGAGCACAGGATCAAATTATACGCCCGGTTCTCTTTTGTGTGATTGTGTGTGTGTGTGTGTGTGTGTGTGTGTGTGTGTGTGTGTGTGTGTGTGTGTGTGTGTTTGCAAGGGATTGTGGGGGGCGGGCGGCGGCAGCGGTGATGGTGGTGGTGGTGATGGTAGTGAAGGCAGAGGGGAAGTAAACACACACTCTGGAACGACGCAGCTGTGTGGAGGATTATCGTGTGTGTGTGTGTGTGTGTGTGTGTGTGTGCGCGTGTGTAAGCTCATGAGCCAGTCACAGCCTCGCATGTTTTCTCCAATCAGAGAGAAAAACACAAAAAGCTACAAACTATTTTGCCTAATTATTCACAGCCACAGTTTTTCTCTTTCCTGCCCCGTTTTGGCTTCGTCTCCGTCGGCGTCTCGGCTCGTTTTTTTTATATCTCGGGCTGATTTTTACCTTATTTAGACGTTAAAATGAATAAAAGTGATCCTAAAATAAAAAAAGGAAATGTTGCAGTGCCACTGAGATGCTTAAAAGGACCATTAAATGCACATATTATGTACATTACTGTTGAGCATTTTTCAAAATATACAGAATGTTTTTTATGGATTTCTCACCAAAGGCCCTTAAATTCAGTTCATTACTGAATGAAAATCAGCTCAAGAGACGAAAATAACGAAGGGAGTGCTTTTAAAAGACGACAGACTGTGTAAAAGAAGCAGCCTCTCGGCATCTGGGTGGTCGCCATCTTGTTCTTGGAGTCTAAAGTGACCATATTGGGACGACAGAGTGGAGCCGGACTGGAGCCAGAGGAGCATCTTGTCAATCAATAGCCACAAGGCTTGTCTTTTTCTCTCTACATGGAACCATTCATTCATTCATCTTCAACCGCTTGTCCCTGTCAGGGTCGCGGGGGGCTGGAGCCGATCCCAGCTGACATCGGGCGTGAGGCGGGGTCCACCCTGGACAGGACGCCAGTCTATCACAGGACACATAGACCTGCATGTTTTTGCAGACCGCCGTCGTGTCCTCCACACGGTTATGGTTTTCTGATAACATGGGGTTCGTGAACGCAGTCCTTCCGGGGGAAACTATACTCGCACATGTGTTGGTACAAAGTCAACATCATCAACAACCCGCTGTTATTTATTTTGTCTTTCGAAACAGATGCAATTTCTTTGGCACACAACGGTTTCAAGAGTAAAAGAGAATCCACTCATCTCAACGACCACTCGGAGAATTTACACAAATAATCCACCGGCTCTAGAGAAAGACATAATTGTCACTCAATACTTCTTCCAGTGTTGAAATGCTCTTCTTATGTCAACTGTTGAATTATGATAACAACAAACAAATTATAGTGGTTCATGAAGACACTTACAGATTCTAGTTTTGCATCCTTTGGTAGAAAACCAAGTCAGTAACACTGTAACTGATACTGAGGGCGCACCTACACACTGTCCTTCCGCACCGGGCCAAAAAAGGTTTTTCGGGTCAAGCCTAGTGCGTTTGACCAGTGTGAGTGCAATAACTGCGGCCAGCTGGCCCTCCACGCCCCGTTTGAGAGAGGTTGGCTTTTGTAGAGCGCGCTTGCACGTGTACGAGCACGACCACGAGGCCTACGGCGGTTCTAAGGTAATTTCCTGTGAGCCTGTTGGGACATAGAAAAAAGAAGGAGGGACCATGCGCGGACATTTAAAACAATGGCGGTGAAAGGTTCACGTTGGTGTGATGCGGAGGTGGAGTGTTTACTGCAGATTTGGTCGATGAAAAGATTCAAAAACAGTCGACAAGACGCACAAAAACTCTGAGGTCTACGGAAAGATCTGGAAACAAAGCCACACATCGCGATGACGTGTAACAGCGTGATGACGTATGGACAGGCAAGAAGCATTTGCGCGAGGCCCAGGTAGTGTGAG
>NC_139845.1:3025324-3070324 GCF_963691815.1 Echiichthys vipera
GCGGCCTCACTACAGAGCTACTTACAACAACAAACACTTCTTTACAGAGCAAATGACTTTGCTGGAAATCCAAAAAGACCTCAAATTTCCACAGTATCAATTGCCCCTTGTTGGTTTGCAGAAGTCGAGCTGACACGATTTGGGTCAGAATTGATCACTGGGATGGAAACAGATGGGAAAACAGCATCCAGGTGGAGAGGAGCCAGACTTTTTGCTTCACGATGGACAGCTTTTTGGCGGCGCGTGTGAACCCCGAGCACAAACTCCTGCAGGCCCTCGCGTCGCTGCCGGCCTGGCGGAGATGTAAAATGAAGCTGAAACATGAGGGACTCCTCCGGCGACGGTGCCAGAGCCGTCGCAAAGACCGAGCAGGTGGCAGGACCCGGCGAGTACGACGGGCATGTTTGGACACGTATACACATACACACACACACTTGTACGACATGAAGGGAGACACAATGAGCCAGCTGTCATGACACCTCGAAACACCATCGATGGCGATGGCGTTCCTACGTTAGAGCTTTTCAAGTGATTTCCATGTGTCTCTCTTTTTCTTTTTAGCACACACACACACAAACACGCACACACACAATAATGGGATATTGGAAGCGACGTAGCTGCTTCTATTCTGGTGTAAAACAAGATATTTCATTAAACCCTCACAGGATTGGTGTTAGCCCATTATCAGTGACACACGAGAAACCAGGTCACTGGAAATCAGGTTACAGAAGGAAATCAGAGAACGAGCTCACGTGCAACGCAGTGGCCTGGTAATGTTCATGTGCAGTGTTTCTGAAATTCCCTGTCGAACTGTAGAAACCAACCTATTTACACACCAAGGAGCTGTTATTCTTCTTTTTGGTATTGGTTTCCATTTTTAGTCGAATACAGGGTTCAAAGCCCAGCGTCTGAGGTTTGTCACCATCGGTTTTTGTGGTGTTTCGACCAATTGAGCATTGAGTTGACTCGAAGTCGCTCTGATTGGCTGTTTAGCCTTTGAGCTCTTCTGCAGATATGGTGCATAACTGTGCCCAGTTGTCCCTTAGGTCAAATAGATGCTTAATGATGACAAATGACCCAGAATGACTACAGAGATGCGACAGGATTAACACAAATTCTATCAATTATACGGTACACATAATGACGGTAGCATGCAAAACAACTTCTATAGATGCAAAAACATTGACAGACATGCAAAAAAACTATAAATAAAGCTACAAAAAGACCAAAGGGAAGTGCAAAACGACTAAAAATAGATACAAAACACCACAAAAGGATGACAAACAGGTGCAAAACAATGACAAAATGACCAAAACATTATCACAAAGAGGTACAAAATGACTGAAAGTAGACTTTGAGTTTGAGTGACTTCAGAGTGGGGGGGCCTCTTCAAGTGTGTGGCCCATTGTCTCCTAATCCGACCATAAGGCACTGTAAATATAATTTGTTGTAATATGGTTGTGACATAATGTGCTAACTCGCTAACTAGCGTCTTGAATCCGTCCTATTCTGGTTTCCCTTTTTAAAGAAGAAGAATTCCTTTATTAGTCCCGCAACGGGGAAATTCAAATTTTTCACGCTATTATTGTTATTCATGAAATACATAATAAATATAAATATTCCGGAAATACACACACACACCTCAGCAGTGCCCAGGAGATGAACTGGCACCTCTCCAGCCACCAGTCCACGCTCCATTCATGGTCCACACAGGGACTTGAGCTGGCGACCCTCCACTTCCCAGCCAAGTCACCTATGGACTGAGCTACTGCCGCCCCATGAAGGATGAATAAAGACAACAGCCGCCTGCTGGTATGGAAAGGTATTTCCTCTCACGTAGGTGCAGACTCTACGTGCTAGTTGACAATTAGCTGCAGTCTTTTTAGTGTTATCAAGTCCAGACACAGGCGACGTGAGGCGACGCAACAGCCAGCCATGAGTACTTTAATGTTGGTATGTTGGGTCCAAGGTGACACCTCCAAATTTCTTGTAAAATACCGTTTGTCTGGATATCAGTCCAGATACTAAAATACATCCAATTTATAATTATATAGCACAGAAAAAAGATGCTTCGTGACCGATCGATTCAGGGTTCAATTTGATATTTGGTCTTTCTAAAAAAGCCCTCGACACTCGCTCGGTCCCTCTCTCTTCCACAGGATTTCTCTCTCCACCCATCAACTTCTCTCTGCAGCCCCATTTGTGTCATTGTGACACCTTCCTCTCACATATACACAACGCTTCGCATGCTGTACCCACAATCCCCAGCCAATCAACACATCTAAACACACACACACACCTTTAAAAACCGATAAATACATTCACACACTTGACTTTCACACCCTACAAAGACTTCTCACTCCGTATCTTCTCTCCATCGCAGGTGTGTGTGACAGCAAGTGTCATCCTGGCAAACTGTGCCAGGTCTTAAGATGATGTCAGATGTGGGTTGCTGGCCCGCCTCCAGATGGATCTAAACTCTCCCATTGGAGGGTGAGTGTGGCAGACGGCTGTGCCAAAGCGCTTAAGGGGGATGAGGATTGGATGAAATGGAGACCTGAGCGACACCAGCGAGCTGCCATTTCATTAATCATCCTCCGACTGATGCGGCATTCACGGTGTACCAGGAAATATACGACTCAGAGTGACTCAAGGGGTTCATGAAAGCAGTGACTCAGACGCATTTGTGTGTGAAACCATCGTTAAATCAACATCCACAGCCTTTGTGTGAATTTAAGCTGATGACAGCCTCCATTCAGCACCAAACAGACACACAGGAGGAGCCGATCCCAGCTGACATGGGGCGTGAGGCGGGGTACACAGGACGCCAGTCTATCACAGGACACATAGAGACGAACAGAGACAGACAACCATTCACACCTACGGGCGATTTAGAGTCATCAATGAACCGAACACCTGCACGTCTTTGGACTGTGGGAGGAAACCGGAGAACCCGGAGAAAACCCACGCAGACACGGGGAGAACATGCAGACTCCACACAGAAGGGCCCCAGCCGGGATTCGAACCCAGGAACCCTCTTGCTGTGATGCGACAGTGCTGACCACCACTCCACCGTGCCGCCCCAACACAATATTTATTTAGCTATTTATTCTATTTTGATTTATTCTTTTTTTCTAAGTGTTCTTTTTCAGTAATAGGTTGAAAGCGTCACACATTGTACATTATGTGAAATAATGTTGTATAATATTCCTCATTATTAATATTCTTTAATAAAGAATACCTGAATATCTTTGCAGAGTCCTATCGGTGCAAAATCCACATAAAAAAGGGTCTTTTTTCATTCTAGCGCAAAAAT
The DNA here is from genome assembly GCF_963691815.1 of Echiichthys vipera. Taxonomy (NCBI): domain Eukaryota; kingdom Metazoa; phylum Chordata; class Actinopteri; order Perciformes; family Trachinidae; genus Echiichthys; species Echiichthys vipera. The sequence goes on from NC_139845.1 coordinate 3,028,641, forward strand.
TCAGCCACCATGACCTTTAATTGGTGATTTTTCCCCTCTCTAAAATCAGTATCGGTATCAAACATCCCTCAGCAGCCGGGCTGTGACAAAATCAGTTCAGTAATAAAACATTATTTACAATCAGCAATTTCAATGGAACTAATATTGATGCAAGAATTGCTGGGAAATGGCTGAAACACTGTGATACACCGCAGAAAAACTTTGCATCTGTGCTATAAAAAGGGTCTCAAACAAATGCCCCAACATGCATCAAGTACTGTGTGTGTGTGTGTGTGCCAGTGTGTGTGTGTGTGTGTTTCTGTGTTTGTGTGTATGCACATGCGAGTGCGTGTGTGTTAGCAGGGATGCATATGCTCTAAAAAGGGTCTCGAACAAATGTCCCAAAAGTACTTTGTGTGTGTGTGTGTGTGTGTGTGTGTACGTGTGTGTGCGTATGTGTGTGTGTGTGTGTGTGTGTGCGTATGTGTGTGTGTGCGTGTGTGTGTGTCTGTCTGTGTCTGTCTGTGTTTGTGTGTATGCACATGCGAGTGCGTGTGTGTTAGCAGGGATGCATATGTTATAAAAAGGGTCTCAAACAAATGTCCCAAAAGTACTTTGTGTGTGTGTGTGTGTGTGTGTGTGTGTGTGTGTGTGTGTGTGTGTGTGTGTGTGTGTGTTAGCAGGGATGCATGCGTTCGTGTGACATATTGAGGACATTTAAATGCAGTGAGAGAAACGACCTGAGCGGTGCGGGGTGAACAAAAGGGAGAAGTGGTGCGTTAGGCCTCATTTAACTCGTGATATTCAAAGGGTACGCGGGACGGTCGCAGCACCACAGCCGATGTACAACAACTTGAAGCCAGTGAAGGAGAGACTCCTGAATCATCCATTATGCCTCTGGGGAGAGGAGAGAAGAACTCCCCTCTTTTTGTGTCTCCCTCTTTAACCGTAAACACTCCTCCACCCGCCCCCTCCCCTTCTTCTCCCCCATTTAATAACAGCGCAACAGATCAGCTCCATTAGTCCAGACCTCCTCACACATGCAAATGAGGCAGGCGTTCTGCAGGCACGCGTCACGCATTACTGATGCAGCCCTCCCCGACCCGTCACTGCTCACAACACAATAAAGCTCTGCATGTGTGTATTTCAGACAGACAGACAGGGAGGGGAGTGTGCATGTGTGTGTTACAACGGTGGTTAAATTGAGATGCATTAAGGTTTTGATTGGGTCGACGGATGCGACGACAGTGTGTGTGTGTGTGGTTGTGTGTGTGTGTGTGGAGCCGAGAGCAAGGCCATTACTGGGCGGCTGGATGATAATATTGTGCAACGTGAACATGGGAGATGGACAAAGGTCAGGGTAGACGGGACAGAGGGGAAAAGTAGAGCTGGACAAAGAATAGTGAACATAAAAGCTGATTATATGAGCTTGTAGTGTAGAACACATTCAAAGCTAACTGAGCTGCACACGTTTACAAGCTAGCTTCAAGGATTCTGGGCTCACTCCTGTAGGAGGTGAAAGCAGGTTGACAGGCATGTTCAAGTCCAGGTAAAAGGATCAGAAAGCTCCAGAAAAACAGGAGGGGAGTGAATGGAAGTGGGTCCGTGTATGTGCTGGAGGGCTGATGACAGAACGAGATGCAGGTGGGCAGGTGGGCGGAGAAGGTCAGAGTCACAGGCGGGAGCCAGGAACAGAATCAAAACAAACATGGAGGACAGCAGTGAAGCACGCGGGCCAGTGGAGGGAGAGTCAAGTTTTAGACCTCGTTAGTATTTGGGGTGACACTGAGGTGCGTGCTAGACTTAAAGGGTCTTATCGTAACCTACAACACCAGTTGCCGTTGCCGTGTTCGCTGCCGTAAACACAGTTGTGGCGTGATGTCATCAACGATCAACTGCACATGTGGCAATGGACTTGGACTTGTACTTGTAAAGCGCCTTTCTAGTCTTCTGACTACTCAAGGCGCTTTCGCAGTGTTTGTCACATTCACCCATTTGCCCAAGGACACCTTGATATGTGGACTGGGGGAGGTGGGGATCAAACCGCCAATCTCTCGAATAGAGGATGACCCACTCTCCCGTCGATCCACAGTCGCCTCATGTTGGCCATTTCAGGAGCGCGAGCTGCTCACACAGCAATCCGTAGACAGGCCACATCCAAAGACGTAATATGAACAGTTAATCGGATTTGAGCAATAAACCGTAACTGTGCATTAAGACCCGCGGTGTGAACGTAGCCATAGTTAGAGAGCCTGCGCCTCATCGTGTAGACACCTCCCAGCCAATCAGAGAGTGATTCAACCCCACAATAAACCCCAGTATCAAATTCAAATTGAGTCGTGAGGAACAGCAAGTTTAATTGTGCGGCATTGGACGTTTTTAAATGTGTGAGCTTTGGCCTCTGAGCAGTTTCGGGGGTGGCTCGGTGGCTAGGCGGTTGAGAGACAAAACAAATGGATGTGGAAAATGTATGAACGGACGGATATTTGAGTGTGACACATGAGACTAAGAGGGACAGCCTTGACGGATGTGCGACGTAATTAAGCTGAAATGATGGTTTGTCATGATTGGGAATAATTAAGGCTCTTTTGTTGTGACATTGTTCCGTCTGAAGCTTTCATTAGCCGGTTCGATACCCGGTCCTTGATTCAGTCCACTCCAGAGAAGAAAAAAAAATCAGTAACGTCCTCATCCGCCCTCTTGCTGTTGCTCTTTCCAAACCGCACATTTGATGAATAAACTTCACTTCCCTGAACAATCAGTCCCGGCAGTGGCTCTGCGGTTACTTAGCGCCAAGTCCCCCGTGACAAGGTGCCTCATAAAAGGCCACCATATGAGATCTATTGCTGTCCAATGCGAACGCGGACTGATAAAAGGAGCCGCCGGGAATAAATCAATATCATGAATGCCAGTTCATCAGATTGGGGTGTAGCTCAGACGGTGGAATCTCAACCACTAATCTCTTTAATAGTCTGATATTACATTTTAATCCCGGTCTGATTCCTTCACTCTTTAGTTCAGGCTGTCTGCTGAACGCCTGTCAACGAGCGAGGGGAGGGGGGGCGGTAAATAGAGAAAAGAGAGGTATCAAAATAGAGTGGAAATCAGGTGGGTAAAAGAGAGAGAGGGAACGAGCAAGAGCCAGAAGAAAAAAGGACAAATGAGGAAGAGGAGCGGTTTGTGGAGCGTCGCGGCGCGCTGCCGTTTCAAGTGTGAATTTACAGCGAGGGGCGATGGGGGAGGCAATAAAGTGATGTGGATGAGAACCGAGTACAAATTGATATGATCATAACATGTCACATTAAAGACAGGCCTGCCATCCATCAACATGATAAAAGGCCTCCTTCATTCCAACGCTAACGCCATCGCCATTGATCTCAATGCTTCACTTAGCCGCGCGCTAACCATTTATGATAACTATCATTATCCAGTTTGCAGCGGGGACGTCGACGATCTATCAGCGCAGAGGAGTCCACAACAAAAACACGATAACCCTCACTAATTCACTGCAATGACAAGCCCTTATCTTGGAGGGGAATTAGGTAGAAAAGAGAATTATCTCCCTCCGTCCGCCCCCCCCCCCCCTCATTATGTCGTAAAATAATATGATGGAGATGAAATGACGAAGTGGGAGGAGAGGAAGCGTAAAAGACCCACGGTTGTTAAGTGGGATTTGAAGTTGAGGAGTAGAAAAGACACGCAAAGTCCTCCTCGCTACAAGTTTTTCTTTGGTTGTTGTCGTTTACCAGAAAGGAGAGAGAGACAGAGAGACAGAGAGAGAGAGAGAGGGAGAGAGAGAGAGACAAAGAGAGAGAGAGCGAGACAGAGAGAGAGAGAGAGAGAGAGACAGAGACAGAGAGAGAGACAAAGAGAGAGAGACAGAGACAAAGAGAGAGAGAGCGAGAGAGAGCGACAGAGACAGAGAGAGAGACAAAGAGAGAGAGACAGAGAGAGAGAGAGCGAGAGAGAGCGACAGAGACAGAGAGAGAGACAAAGAGAGAGAGACAGAGACAAAGAGAGAGAGAGCGAGAGAGAGCGACAGAGACAGAGAGAGAGACAAAAAGAGAGAGAGACAGAGAGAGAGAGAGAGAGAGAGAGAGAGAGAGAGAGAGAGAGAGAGACAGAGAGAGAGAGACAGAGAGTGAGAGAGAGAGACAGAGAGTGAGAGAGCAGTATTGACGATAACACCAAACATGCTTTTAAATCACCCTTGAACAAATCGGTAAATCAATATCAATTAGGCTGTGAAAGAGCCCAAATGGACAACTGGCTTTGTTTTAACTAATGAAGTCTGTGGAGAATCCGATCAGTCCTGCCCCCCCGCTCCTCGTTACCACCGTGGCGACGCGCGCGGGGGGTGGGGGGGGGGGCACACAGACACATACACAAACTCAGACGCGCTCGTAGATTTAAAACAAACAACGATTTCTCTCAAATTAGTTTTTCCATTTAACAGAAATGGAAAAGGGAGACTGTAGATTGAAGACGTGTCGGGTGCTCTCGGACAATCAAGTCGGATAAGCAGGAATTCATTCATTCATTCATCTTCAGCCGCTTGTCCCTGTCGGGGATCGCGGGGGGCTGGAGCCGATCCCAGCTGACATTGGGCGTGAGGCGGGGTCCACCCTGGACAGGACGCCAGTCTATCACAGGACACATAGAGACGAACAGAGACAGACAACCATTCACACCTACGGGTGATTTAGAGTCATCAATGAACCGAACACCTGCACGTCTTTGGACTGTGGGAGGAAACCGGAGAACCCGGAGAAAACCCACGCAGACACGGGGACAACATGCAAACTCCACACAGAAGGGCCCCAGTCGAGGTGCGAACCTGGAACCTTCTTGCTGTGAGGCGACAGTGCTAACCACCACAACACCGTGTAGCCTATAAGCAGGAATGCAGTCCACAATAACACAGAGGAAGGAATTATTATAGTGGCTTAATCATTAAAGTAGCCAAAATGAATGAGGGTATATTTTTTAGTGTAACAAGGGATTATGTGCCGGACTATTCCTTTAGGGACTTCTTGGATTCTTTGCTTCTATTGGATATAATGGGAAAGGCATAGTTCGCCCCGTTATAACCCATCATATCTGTGTTGTTTCATCTTTAACTGAAGAAGAAGAAGAATTCCTTTATTTGTCCTGCAATGGGGAAATTCAATTTTCACTCTATTATTATTTTCACGGGTCACGTCTAAATGCGTCTAAGTACTTCATTATTTATACAGATAAAGTTGCCTTTTCCTTGCATGTTGGTTGTCCTTGTTATTGGTCTCCAAACAGCTCAACTCAAGCGTGTTTGGTCCGAGATATTTAAAATACAATTATAACTAGATTGATTCATTACTGGCTGTAACCATGACTGATATGACCTGTCAGAGTTAGGCAAATATCCTTAAACGGGCAGTTGGAAACATTTGTTTGATCATATTCACTGAAGTCTACACTATGCTCCGATAGAACAACATAAATCATCCGGTTTTAGACAAAAGAACCTGCACCTAGAGCCTGTTGTCTGTTTTGCAAAAATCCACAGCGCCCCTGTAAACCTGTCCACTCAGCACAGAGCTAACTGTCGTGCACACGCCACAGATCCCCCCTCACCGCTCGCACATGTTACAATATCACAGGAACACGCCTCAAGCTAGGCATACGCTAAATTATGTTAGCAGATGCTATCTATGAGTAAGTTAGCCAGCCTACCTCCATGTAGCGTGTACTCCATGCTTTTTATCGATGAGAGAAGACGCGGGCGCGTTCACAGAAATCTGGCGCGCGTGCACTGACGAGCACTCAATTGGAGGGAGCTGAGGAGCTCGGTGGTAGAGGGGGAGGGGCGTGAGTGTGGAAACAGTCGAAATTTCACTGAGTCAACTCCCGCTGCCAGACTTGCTGACTGCAGCTTTACCTAGGAGGACTTGACCGAATGCTACAATGCCTTTATATTTATGTTTTTCATCTATATCGTTAGCGACACCCACAAAACATTTAGCTATCGAGGTTGTAGTCCTCCACACTGTGGCAGCCCGTTTCATTTACACTTTCACATGGATTATTTCTTACTAACATCAATGGTTTCATCTCCAAGCTAACGCATGACAGCTCAACAGAGATATGACTGACTAATGTTAGCTAACCAAAGTGCAAATGCTAACTTTGACAAACAGAGCAACAAGTATCGAACCGGTGAAGGTGATAAAGGTTCAGAGGCCGGTAAACTTCCTCCTGACAATAATCAGAAACCTTATGGAGAGAGCTGGTGAGCGTTAGCCCTCCTGAGCGTTATTGAATATCATTTACACTTTGATGCTTGGTCAGTTCTGATACAGGCCGGTCCTCAGAAGGGCTCATTTGATCAGACTGCCATGATTATCCACTCCTGGAGGAGTTTAAGCTTTTGCCCTCAGGACACTGCTTAAGGGCGCCAGTTAGGAGAACCAAGAGCTTCCATGTCTCCTTCATTCCATGTGCCATTGATTTGCGTAATAGCAATTAGCACTCTGGCAGCATCACTTGCACTTCCCTTTCTTATTTGCACATTTGCACGGTCAAAGATCCTGAATTTCCATTTCCATTTATCCTGTTTTCGTCTTCGTTGAGGATCTCTTTGACTATGTCTTCTGCTTTTTATGGTAACTGTGGCTGTGTTACAAATGTCTCCTATTGGGACAATACAGATTCAACCTTGAACCTTGATAGCAAAGATGCTTTACTACGATCAAATGCTTCTTTTAAAGGTCCCTTTGCTGGATCCCAGGAAATTCTAACGGGCCAAGAAATAGGCTGTGTTCAAAATCACACACACATGTAATGTAGTGACGCTAATGGAGTCTACATCCGGGCATTTCTCGTGTACACAAAATCCACAAACTATAGAACAGTTCAACATCGCTAAAGAGTCAAAGGCGACTAATGACGCACGAACATATGAGCAGAAGTTGTTGAAAGTTTGAGAATATATGTCATTGCTGCAATGATTCGGATATAATCTTCACTGAGTGACACACATACACACACTACCACATTCCCAAATACACACACACACACACACACACACACACACAAACGCACACACACCATCCCTGGCAGGCGGCATGCAGCGATTCTGCTCAGGGTTGCCATATCATTTTAAACATCCATCAGCTCAGCAGAGATATCATATTAGCTCCTCATCTGCATACGGCACCGACAGAATGACAAACGAGAGAGAGAGGGAGAGGGAGAGAGAGAGAGAGGGGGAGCGCTCTCTCCTCCTCTCCTTCGTTGCATCTCTTACATGTCTGCCTTTCACCCCTCCGCTCCCCTCTTTGCACCCTCTATCTCCTTATCCCTCCCTTCTAACCTCCTAAATTGGATCAACAGTGCTGGCAGCGCGCGTGTGCGAATGTGTGTGCGCACATTGTCGCGGTGTAATCAAATCTTTTAAATGGAAAAAGGGATGAATCTCGGGAGGAACGATGACCACTGGGCCCATATCTGACTCTACGGTCCCCCCACTGGCGCTCTTTGTATCCCCCCATACTCCATCACACTCGCTTTCACTGAGCAATCTGCTGCTCTCACAAACTTTTCATCCTTACACCTCCTAACTTTTTATAACTCTCCCACTTTCTGTCCACACAACTTTTTAAACCATGTGCAGTCGTAGTTCAATACTTTACATTACTCAGCATTTTTATTTAACCCTATATTATTAACGTGAAGCCAGTGACCTTGTTTGGTATTGGACCACAGAATCGGCCGTTTACACAAGTACTGTATCGACACTATAAGTCACCAGTAATCTGAGGATGACCATTTAGCATTTCATAATTAATAAAGTGATACTAGCACTAATTATCTTCTTTATATTGCAACGCATGGAAACTTAAAGGTCGCATATTATTAAAAAAATTGTAGAAGACGCCGTAAAGGATTGATGTCAAAGCAGGTGTTTCCAATTAGCTGTAAACGCCTGTTATGACACGACTGAATGGGGCGTGGTTACGAGTGCCACATTTTTAAGTTGAACCTGCAGCTGGGGCGCCATTAGCTCAGTAGCTCAGTCCATAGGTGACTCGGCTGAGAACCAGAGGGTTGCCGGTTTGAGTCCCTGTGTGGAGCATGAATGGAGCTGGCTGGAGAGGTGCCAGTTCAACTCCTGGGCACTGCTGTGATGCTGTTGAGCAAGGCACCGGACCCCCAACTGCTCGGGGCGCCGGTCACTGGCAGCCCCCTCGCTCTGACATCTCTCCATTAATTGCATGTATATAGGTCCTGTTTGTGTATGTGTGTGTGTGTGTGTGTGTGTAACATGATTAATAATAGAGTGGAAAAATTGAATTTCCCGTTGCGGGATTAATAAAGTAATTCTTCTTCATTCATCTTCAACCTCTTGTCCCTGTGGGGGTCGTGGGGTGCTGGAGCCGATCCCAGCTGACATCGGGCGTGAGGCGGGGTCCACCCTGGACAGGACGCCAGTCTATCACAGGACACATAGAGACGAACAGAGACAGACAACCATTCACACCTACGGGTGATTTAGTCATCAATGAACCGAACACGTGCAATTTTGTGTCCCTTTATAAACTTGTGTGTATACTTGATGATTGCCCACGTTGCTACTAAAAATTAAATTATAGAAGCAAACTAGTACCGATGACCCCTTTGGCTACTACCCTAAACATGTTCCCAGAATTGACTTGAACGCATCTCTACGAGCACTACAAAGATGACCAATGCCCCAAATTGCTCGTTGTGTTTGGTAGTTACTGAGCAAAAATGCAGCATTTCATGTGTTTGTATCTACAGCTAATGCTAGAGCTTGCTTTTTAATCTATGTAGCGAGGGCTCCCTGGAAACAAGCATTATTGATACTGAGTAGATTATCCTGATGAAATGATTTAAATTGGAATAGAAATTGAGTTTCATAATGATGTTTACTCTCTGCTTAAACAGAATACTGCATAAACGGTGCAGTGTGAAGATTAAACATTAAAAAATAAATAAAAACATGAGGTTTTACTATAATGTTGATACTGAGCTGTGTATTGCTGTGGACGGGGAAGCAGCTAAACAGATTTTAGACCAGTGGTTCCCAACCTGGAGGGCCCGACCCTCCAAGGGGGGCGTCAAAGACCCAGGGGGGGTCGCGAATCCCTCTTGATTTTAAGGGGTTTAATAATTTTAATGTAATTAAAATGTTAAACAAATGAGCAGGCTTAGCATTTAATTCATATATGTGACAAAATCAACTAAATCCAAGGGCCACATTAAACATTTATTCGTGTATTTCAAATTTTAGATAAATGAATAAGTTATAGGCGATATCACGAGGAACAGAGCGTGAGTGACTTGAACGCCTCACGTGCAGCAGTCGTTGCCGGGCGGAGCTAAGGGAGACATGGCGAACTTAAGCCGTCAGCTTTGCTCTTGTCAAAGCCACCAGACTCCAATAACAGTCATTTTACCCAACAGACTTCAACAGGCTTCCTCGATCACTTAGTTTGTTTATTAGTTTTTTACTCTTTAACACCAAAGCCACACATTCAGGCTGTTAGGTCTGACGTAACACCCTTTCAAAATAAGATTTCCGGGTCCAAACGCTCCGTTGAAACAAAACAGACAACAGTGGCCGAACATGGGAACATGTGAACTTCTCCCCCTCTCTCTAAGGGAGACTCCAGCCCCCCTCCTGAGGAAACACATTTCGGCCGCTTGAACCTGCGACCTCGTTCTTTGGGTCCTGACCCAGCTTCCATGACCACAGGTGAGGGTAGGAACCAGGACTGAGGGTAGATCCAGAGCTTTGTCTTCCTCAGATCTCTTTTGGTCACAACGGTGCGGTAGAGCGACTGCAGCACTGCCCCCGCTGCTCCGATTCTCCGGCCAAACTCACGCTCCATCGTCCCCTCACTCGTGAACATGATCCCGAGGTACTTGAACTCCTTCACTTGGGGTCAGGACTCATTCTCTACCTGGAGTAAACAATCCACCGGTTTCCTGAATTTACAGACTGGCATTATAAAAAATATACAATTATTTGTCGTGCTTTAGTTGCACCACCTGTGACATTTCAACCAATTAGTGACTCCATTTGATTTTATTAGTAGATCATGGTTTTATTAACGTCAGTTAGACGTCTTTTTCATCCATAAGAAAGAGGTAAAATGACAATTCTGTTTTTTAAAACTCAGATCTGTTCAAACAGTACTGTGGCGTAATAAAAATACGAGGCTCGCACCGGCTCGGACCCGGGAATCTTATTTTGAAAGGGTGTTACGACTCAACAAGACTTAACAGCCGGATAACACAAACCTCATTTCCCAAAAAATCCGAAACTATCCCTTTAACATCTTCATAAAAACTTGCATTAACACGAAGTTCAGAGATCTGAAATTGACTTCAACCGCACGATCCTGAACCCTAAATTCATTCTCTTCTATCTCCATCCCTCCCCCGCCTTCCCCGCGAGTTGACTGAAGAGTAAAGAAGCGAAGAAGTAAGAGGGTGTCACTCTCAGCCCCCCCCTCCCTCCCTCTAAGACACATACATAACAACACTTGAGAGTGGAAAGGCGATATCATAGAAAACTAGAACAATACTTTGGTACACAACGCTGTGACAATGGCTCCGGATGCTGCAACACAACAGGGAGAGAGAGAGAGAGAGTTGGAGAAAGAGAGAGAGAGAGAGGGATGAATGCAGTAGTATCCTCAGATCTGAAGGCAAATCCCCCTCGGTGGTAGTTCTGCTAGAGCGGCTGGCACTGACACATGAATATTTCATACTGTTGATGTTTAAATCCCATCATTTGTGATGTGGCGCGTGAGCGTGCGTGGAGATTCATTGAAATGAGGCGGACTAAAAAAAAAAAAATGGATGTGTGTACACGTTTTTGTGTGTTTGTGTGTGTGTGCGAGAGAAAGAAAGAGAGTGTGTTGATCTATAATGCATAGTTTCAGTAAGTTCACTTGTGATATGGTCTATTGCATCTGTATTTCAGTATTGTGAAGGAAGTGGACGTGCTCGTCGTGAGTGCCAGGGAGTGCACGTGCGCCCCAGAGCACAGATTGCCCCCGTGTTAGCTCATCCATATGCAGCTCAGGGCGTGACGCATAAAAACACAGCGAGTGACATGCATACACACATGAAAATACAGTAGGGCCATTCATTACGTACATGCGGGGTAGCCTGTACAAATCGAGGTCGAGTGACACGCTATAAGTGTCCGAGACTAGTTCACAGTCTTGTTTTTAGAGCACGAAACTGGAACGTAAAGGTCTCACTTCCAGCAGGAGGGGGGCTGACACAACAAGATGTCGTCGCGCCACAGTTAAGCATCAGGGGCCAAATGTTAACTGTGGTTTATCCGTTCTGTCCGGCACACGTGACTCTAATCATCAGCAATTGTGTCCACACATTTAGGTCTAAAGATGTTAGGTAGGTAAGGTTAAAGGTCCCATATTGTAAAAACTGAGACGAGGTGCTGTATAAATACTGTGAAAGTATGAAATTACCCAATCCACAGCCTGTATTTAGAAACTGTGCCTTTAAACGAACCGTCGGGACTTCCTGTACTGTTGTGATGTCACAAATATACCATATACTGTATAGGTAGAAAGTGCAGCTACTTTTTGAATATCTATGCATGTAAATTTGTTCTTGTAGAAACCCAAAATACATAGTAATGCATTACATATAGCATTTTAGCACGCTGTTGCCATGTGCTGTACACTGTAACAGTGAAACCAGCTCTAACTGGGGGATCCCGAGGGGTTCCCAGGCCAGTGTGGAGATCTAATCTCTCCACCTGGTCCTGGGTCTTCCCTGAGGCCTCCTCCCAGCTGGACGTGCCTGGAACACCTCCCTAGGGAGGCGCCCAGGGTTCATCCTTACCAGATGATCCTGAACCACCTCAACTGGCTCCTTTCAACACAAAGTAGCAGCGGCTCTACTCCGAGTTCCTCACGGATGCTGAACTTCTCCCCCTCTCTCTAAGGGAGACTCCAGACCCCCTCCTGAGGAAACACATTTCGGCCGCTTGTACCTGGACCTGGTTCTTTGGGTCCTGACCCAGCTTTCAGGACCACAGGTGAGGGTATGAACCAGGACTGAGCGGTAGATCCAGAGCTTTGCCTTCCTCAGCTCTCTTTTGGTCACAACGGTGCGGTAGAGCGACTGCAGCACCGCCCCCGCTGCTCTGATTCTCCGGCCAAACTCACGCTCCATCGTCCACTCACTCGTGAACAAGATCCCGAGGTACTTGAACTCCTTCACTTGGGGTAAAGACTCATTCCCTACCTGGAGTAAGCAATCCACCAGTATCCTGAATTTACAGACTGGCATTATATAAAATATTTAATTATCTGTCGTGCTTTAGTTGCACCACCTGTGACGTTTCAACCAATTAGTGAATCCATTTGATTTTATTAGTAGATCATGGTTTTATTAAGACATCAATTCATCTTTCCACTCTCCCCGGGCTTCAGTCTACATTATAGAGCCACTCAAAGCAGACCAGACCGTCGCTCTTCCAACGCGTCCCTCAGGCTCATTACTCCATCTCTCTTTGTGACGAGGCCTTTCTCTCTCTCTCTCTCTCTCTCAGTCTCTCCCACTTTGTCTTATTTCCAGGTAAGCAACGTGATCAAAACCCAGACTCTCCATTCTGACTTCCAAATGCACAATTTCCCAGCTAATAGAGTGTACTCAGAAATGACTAATTCAATCGGAGCTACCAGGAAAATTAATTTACCGTTATGTTCTTCCAAAATTGTAACAGGGAGGGCCGGCAACCTTGTGTAGTACCGCCGCAGGGGAAAGTAAACAATTAGAGACTCGGTGACTAATGAATTCTGTGATTAACGAGTGTGTCGGAGGTAAATCTCGACAAGACTTACACACACACACACACGTGCCAGCACGTATGTACAAACAGTTGCACACTCAGAGTGAGGCGCTCCTTATCTATACACAGCATTCATGGTTGAAGTGAAATATTCTTTCCTTCTTCCAAATTCTTTTTTTTCTCCTCCTCGAAACCGCCAACATCCTTATCCTGCATGGTTAAGTGAAATAGCTGGCATATCCACCGCAGATTGAGACTGATAGCATGTGTAAATTCTAGCCGAGTGTGTGTTTACATGTCGGAGCGAGCAAGAGAGTGAGAATCAGGGTGGGTTGGAGAGTGTGTGTGTGTGTGGGGGGTTGTGTGTGTGTGTGTGTGTGTGTGTGTGTGTGGGACGACGAGATAAGGCCGGTCTGGTTTGTATTACAGTCTCCGATTAAGAAAGAGAGTGGTGAGGGGAAGATAGCGGAGCGCTGCAGAGGGATGGCATCTTAGTTGCAACACATGCCCAAACCACCACCATCACCACCACCACCACCACTACCACCATCATCATCATCACCATCATCATCATCACCACCACCACCAACGACGATGTCCAAAAAAACAAAACCAAGAGGATAAAGCGTCAGTTTTATCAGCGAGGCTCTATTATACACAAAACCCAATGGACAGAGTCCCATCTGGGGAACAGGTAATGATAAATATAGAGGTAATATTAGGATTAGAGGAGTGTGTATGTGTGTGTGTGTGTGTGTGTATGTGTGTGTGTGTGTGTGTGTGTGTGTGTGTGTGTGTGTGTGTTGACATGAATGTGCATCAGATCCCCAAAAGCGAAGGCCACAGGCCTAATTGAAGGGTGTAGTGGCATTGTGATAGATAGGAAGAGACAAGTTGTGTGCTGCCATGCGCATGTGTGAGCGTGAGAGTCCCACAGTGGTGTAATGACTCCCCAAGGGAGCAGGACCTGGGGGCTGAGTCTCCCCTCTGACTCCCCCCTGTCAACGGAGAGGACGTATGCAGGCAGAGGTGGAGGAAGAGAGATGGCGGTGGAAGAGAAGAGCATGGTGGCGACAGCTGTCGGCTCCTCGGGACAGTAATTGGTTGGCTGAGAGAATGAGTGTACACACACGCACGCACACACACACACACACACACCTAGGGGTTGCACATACGCTAATCCCACCACCCAAAAATCGACGGCGCCACTCCGAGATGGCCATTAGCCACATCCCACCTGGCACAAGCATTCTGCTGCCCCAAGCATCACACCCACAGGGGGTTTCCTGGTGGCACAGAGCAGGGGTTCGAGGATGAGGAGGATGAGGAGGGTGAGGAGGGTGAGGTGGGCTTATTCGGCGTGACACCTCCAGTCACATCTCGGTAAACAAGCCATCGAACCCCCACACCCGAAACCCGGAGCTGGAGTGGCAGCTCTAAATCACACATGACAGCTTGACTGACAGTTCGGTATGGGCAGAGGGAGGGTTGGAAATATGAAAAATAATAAGCTGTAATATTATCCAGACAGGAGAGAAGTGGAAGGGGGGAGGTGAGAAAAAGGAGGACGGGAGAGAAAGCTGATGTGAGGAGATGAGGGTGGCAGGAGAAAAAAATAAAAACGACATGTCGAAGCCATATGACTTCAACCATGGAGTGAAAGACTTTTCTTTCTTGGTGAGAAAGACGAAAACAATTAACCGTGAGGAGACATTACACAAGCCTAGTGCGTTTGACCAGTGTGAGTGCAACTGCTCCGCGCATAACTGCGGTCCACGGCCCGTTTGAGAGAGGTGGGCTTTTGTAGAGCACGTTTGCACATGTACGAGCACGAGCGTGCGCACGTGTACGAGCACGAGGCCTACGGTGGTTCTGAGGTCATTTCCTGTGCGCCTGTTCGGACGTAGAAAAAAGAAGGAGGGACCATGCGCGGACATTTCAAACAATGGCGGTGAAAGGTTCACGTTGGTGTGATGCGGAGGTGGAGTGTTTACTGCAGATTTTGTCGATGAAAAGATTCAAAAACAGTCGACAAGTCGCACAAAAACTCTGAGGTCTACGGAAAGATTTGTAAACAAAGCCACGCATCGCCATGACGTCATCAATGCGTGTGAGGTGTTACGGCGTGATGACGTATAGGCAGCAAGAAGCATTTTCCGAGGCCCAGGTAGTGTGAGTACAAACGGGCCTGGAGGGGGGGACAAGGACCCTAAAGCACGGGGCACGGGACGGAAGGACAGTGTGAGTGCGTCCATTCTTCTTGCAGTCTATTCAAAGGTTCAGTAACTGTAGTGGGTTTTTTAGACATTTCTTTGTTGCCGAGGCTTTTCCAGTGGGTTTTCATGGGTTTTCTGGACTTTCACACTTCCTCCTCCAAATTGGACTGACTTCTTTAGACACTTTGGGTTCAGTCTTTCCTCAGTCTGACGCTGAACATTATGTTTCCCCTCAGACCCAAATGAATTGAACTTTAATGTCATGTCATGGTTTGGGGGATGTTTTCTGCAGCAGGAGTTGGGCCTCTTGTACAGCTACACAGCAGGGTGAATGCAAATGTTCACGTGAACCTCCTTCAGCAACATGCAACACCTCCACTGTCTCCCAATCATGCAAGACAACGTCCCCTGTCACTGCAAAACAGGTCAAGCAGTTCCTTAAGGCTAAGAATATTGCATCAATGAAATGGCTAACCCAGAGTCCAGATCTAAACCCCATAGAGAATCTCTGGAAAATCCATGGCAACCAAGAAACCCACTACAGTTGGGTAGTGGGGTAGCACAGTACTACAGGACTGTAGAAGAGACTGCAAGAAGAACGGACCGAGATCAAAGCAGAGCAGTGCGAGTTAAATGGCACGTTTTAGATAGAAGGTGAATCCAGGTATATTCAAACAGACAGGATGAGAAAAACTGTGATTTTTGAACATTAAATCATGCAAATATGATCTAATAAACCCCCCCCCCCCCAATTTAGCATAATAAGGGACCTTTAAATATTGATATTGGTATAAGCCAGTCAGAATCTCCCATGCACTGACTTATAAGTGCATATTTAACATCTATTTTAGCACTATATATATATTTCATGTGCACATGGAACCATTTCCCGCATATTAATGAACACTTTGTTACCGTGAAATCCATCTTGCACCCTTTAGCTGGATGGTCATTAGACGGAAAACAGCAAACTTAAACACTTAAATGTATCTTCTTTAATGCATCACTGTGTCTGGTTACGCGACCATGGAAACGATTGTTACTTTACAGCAAAACGCTCCAATTAACCGCCTTTAAAGTTTGACAAATTGTTGTTTTTACACTATATGATATGCTAGTAGATGTATTATTTTATCCTCTCCAAGCAGGGCTTTCCAGGCGACCACCATGGTTTTTATATCGTTGATAAAACACATCAATCATCATATCGTCGTCCGTCTTATTGTGGGGGAATGATACGACTGTCCCATATCTCATTTTAGAAAAAAAGGCCATCGCTGTCATCAGTCAAACCCCAGATAATAAAGTAACTGGGAAAGGGAAACCAGTCCTTTGTGGAGGGCAGGAAGGAGATGGCAGAGGAAGAAGAAGAGGTGAAGAAAGAGGGGTTGAAAACGTGAGAGGAGGAGAGGAGAAGAGAGGGGGGAATTCAATATATTTTTAATCTAGCGGATGTAATCAGATTATGCGTCTGCCAGGAGCGACGTATTTCATAAGGAATAACCAGTTTCGGGGAGGGAAGGGGAAGCAGAGCGGCGAGGGAGGAGCGGCGGAGACGTGCACTTTGGCTGGCCGATCTACATCGACACTGACAGATTCTAATAAATGCGCTGGGAGGCGCCCGGAGAAACACAATGCCGTGTAATCATTTTATCATGACAAACCGGAATTCCAATGCTGTCCCATGTGAGCCCGGCCGGGGCAAAATTGAATTAACTGTGAATTGCTCATGCTTGGGGAATGGGGAAGAGGGAAAAAGGGGGACAGGGGGGGAACCGGATAGACAGAGAGTAAGTAGAAGGAGGGAAAGAAGAGAGGAGGATTTGGCCTGCTTGAGTTTTGGCAGTGTTTCTGGACTCTTGGGGGGGCTCAGGCGCTTCCACAGAGGAGCTCCGGTTTCAGCGTGCTCCGAGCTAACGGCACTAACGCTGAGATCCAATACTGACACACTGGAGCCCTGCATGACTTAGCGGAGCAGAAAACACATCACACACTCGTTAAATGAGACGTAGACGCCCTCAAGTATCTGGAGGGAGGGGACTTAAAACAACCGCACACATCTGCTAACACATGTTCAACCGCTCTCCTGCTACACACACAGGTGTTAGTAATACCAAGCATGTGAGGAACTTCTAACGGCTACATTTATTCCCTAAGTGACAAAAATAATCAGGTTTTTGGAAAGACTGGCACTCTGGTAACCACAGAAGCCATAATTATCCTTGTGGCTATGGTAAATTATTGCCTTCAGCTGCCACTCAATGACTTTTTTAGTAGTACTAGTAATGTAACATGTCACTTTTTAGGTGGTAGCTTGTGCTCTGAGTTCCTCTTAAGGACTTGGCCAGCAGTCCTGTAATTACTGTAACTAGTTACTTTGAAAAACTCTTTATCTTCTGCACATCAAGGAGGGCTGCAGCCCAGACTCTCTGACAGTACATGATGGCTGCACATGTGACCACGTTGGCGAAAGGCAGACACCCAATAAGCCGCGTGACCATGTGAGCATCAGCTGTTGACCCTGGAAGGGAGAGGTGACTGGAAGATATCTTTACACAAGGCTTCAGAGATCAATGCCAACAATGCGAGCCATATCCAGGCTAAGAGAAGAGACTTGTCCTTTGGCCCTGTTCGGACTTATAATTTGTCTCATTTCAAGCTAAAATCCAATGCGTCCATGCAACTCAGCTCCACTGCAGCGCAAAAGGACGGCAGTAATGCACATGAAGGTGTTTGGTAAAGGCTCAAAAATGCACAGTGTGAAGCGTAGCATTTTAGTTACAACTGTCACCGTACGATCCATACTGGGAACCCGAGTTTTTCAGGTCCAATCCCCAGATCAACGGGCAATCCTTACCGTAACCTTCCAGATCAATGCCTCACCTTAAACATCTTCACATATGAACCGAACAAACCTGCTTTCTGGGTACAGATCTGGTAGCGACACCAATAACAGTTAAGCTAGCTAGTCAACAGCTGACCCTAAACTAGCACATGAATGACTTGACTCGATGGACTAGCATTTTGACTTCAGCGTTTTTGATATAGACCAGCTAACCTACCTACCTGTTCCGCACAAGATGCTGGAAATGACAAAGCATACATGTGATATTAGGCTAATACAAAGTTACTGGTGTTTCAAATGTCCTAGGCAGTAGAGAAAATGGTTATGCTAGCTTTAAAAAATGCGCTTTTTTACATTCACATCCACAGATATTATCAACCTATACCAGGGGTAGGCAATTGCGGTCCTGGGGAGCCACTGTCCTGCATGTTTTGGGTTTCTCCCTACCCTAACACACCTGAGTCTAACGATAATCAAACTGTGACGAGCATCAGCTGCTTGATAACGAGCAAACCATTAGACTCAGGTGTGTTAGAGCAGAGAGAAACCTAAAACATGCAGGACAGTGGCTCTCCAGGACCTCAATTGCCTACCCCTGACCTATACAATACTTCACCTAAATTATTTATTTAATTCTTGAAACCCTTCCCTTATGGAAGTTAAATAAATGCGTCCACTTTGATGGAATTTCCTCATCCTTTTCTTTATCTCTGTGGAGGTATTTGGTCCTCTTGAGGGAAAGACGTTGAAGATCATGCTCACAGAAAGAGAACTGAATCTGCCCCGCTGCGGCCTGTGACTTTAGATTAGGGCCTGTCAGGGTTCTGGGGTCGCTACGGATACAACCCAGATGCTGCAGCTACGCAGCAGCGCGTCGCTGTGGAAACGGGAAGTGATGACTGCTGAGAGATAAAGGGCTTGATTCTTCCCCCTGCTGAACACATCCCAGAGAGAAGACGAGCATACGCACACGAACTCTACATACCCATGTGGTACATGGAGCCTCTTCCTCTCTAATCTTTTAGCCTCCCACACAATCCCTCTTTTTCCTTCTTCTCCCTTCTGCTTTCACTCTATCACTCCTTAATCATTAATATCACAGCTTTGACCCCAGCCATTGAGGACGAGGCAGGGATTTGCATAATTAGCCCCACTTGGTGGACAAGTCCCACTTCAGACCCGGTGAGAGCGTCTCTAGTGGGCTTGCTCAATTTCATATGTAGGAGACTGCATACAGTTAGATAACCACAGCAGGGGGGGGGGGGGGGGGGGGGGGCAAAAGAGGGGATATTGTAGGTATTGTGATAAGAGATAAAGAGTTTTGCCACAGGATAAAAAGAAATATAGTAGTCAAGTGAATCGGATACCTTTAAAAATCTTATTTTTAAGAATTACAATGGATACTTTTTCTCACTGTATAAGCAGATGCCCTGCAATACATGCATGAATTGAGGCTGTATGATGTACAGTGTGTCACAGTGCCTACAGTACGTTTGTGCTACCAGTTTGGAGAAGCAGACAGGAGGACGGACATGGAAGCTGATAAATGTACTGCTGTGGATGGGGGCAGCAGCTGAAAGCTACCAGACTCCATTGAAAAAAACAGTAATTTTATTTGCAGAACACAGGAGCTGCTAGTTTACCGCTGCAAACAAATGAACCGATGGAGGCAGCAGGACTCCTGCCTGCTTCTCCAAACTGGGGGTGTGCCGACCACCATCTACTGACTATGGAGAAGTACCTCGTACAACCACACTTCAAAGTGCACTCCAGTAAGTATTTATGTATTTGCATGCGTTTTTACAATCAGAATTTATTGTCATGCGTACTGAATTCATTCTAACAGTTCAACATATTGTGTGGTTCATTGTATTGATCATTAATGGCGAAGAAAATATACAGTGTATGTATAACAACTACACGTAACAAGGCCTGAGAACTGTACAAAGAGGAGAAGAAGTAGAAGAATTCCTTTATTTGTCCCGCAATGGGGAAATTCAATTTTCACTGTAGTATTAATTTCCATGTTACACACACAGGCCCGAAACACACACACACATGCACAGACAGGACCTATATACATGCAATTAATGGAGAGATGTTAGAGCGAGGGGGCTGGCAGTGACCGGCGCCTCGAGCAGTTGTGGGTTCGGTGTTTTGCTCATCAGGACCTCAGCAGTGGCCAGGAGATGAACTGGCACCTCTCCAGCCACCCGTCCACACTCCATTCATGGTCCACACAGGGACTCGAATCAGCGACCCTCCGGTTCCCAGACAAGTCACCTATGGACTGAGCTACTGCCGTTGATTACGTTTAAAAACAGAAAATCAAATCCACCTCAGAGGCCGAACTGAAACCCAGGCATCATCTCTTGTCCTGTCATTGCAAAGTCAGACGACTCCCCACGAAAGGGGTGACATTTGTGGGGAAGCTGCAGTGGACAGTTATTTTTCACAGAAAGCTCTCGGTCGGAAATGTCACAACATTGTTTATTTGAAAAAAAAAAAAGTGCTTTCTTTGACATTTACTGCATAACTTTATTGACGAAAATCTCTGCCTCAAGCATACGTAACAGACAGACTGCAGACTCTCCATTGAGACAATACAATCCAACGCATAACTCCTGGAGTGTTTGAGACGCAGCTACTATCGCTGTAGCGAAACAGATTACAACAGTGTTAAAAACCTTATTTAGATGACAGCTCGACGATCCGACAAGGCAATGAAAGTCCACGCACTTAAAGCAAGCAGAGCGGAGGGAAGATGGAGGGAGGGACAAGTGAAAGGATGGATGGACGTAATGGAGAGTATGTGTGCGGAGGAATACCATTAAAGAAAGCAGCACTGCAAGAGCACGTCCAGAAAGAGTGATGTGAAGCTAAAGGGGTGTCAGCCTTTATCACAGCCATACACACACACACACGGAAACACACTCAAACTAAAGGACCTCTCATCTACATGACCCGTCATCACCCCCCACCCCCAGAACGCCCCAACACCATTAGCTCTTGTAAAGACTTCTTTATTGGTATATGTCATGCTCTGAGTTTTCCTAGAAAACAGCAGTGCCTAGTTATGAAGTAATAGCCTTAATCAGCATCTGGCTCTGCGCCTGAATCTGGGCCCGTAGCTTAATCAAGACTATTCTGTTTTCTCCATGGATACAGCAGAGACATCCCAAAACACTCCCACTTCATGACAACATGGCTCGAACGATATGGGGGGAAAAATGTGGCCCAGAGTTGTTTGAGAAGAAGGAAGTGGTTGCGTAACTTTGAAACAGACAAGGCAAGAGTCTGCTGAGAATCACGTTAGGCCGATCACATCTTGTTTCACTTCATCCTGATACAGCTGGTGTGCGACAAGAAAGAGGGCAGCCTCAGAGAGTGGAGCTGAGCAAAAGATGGACGAGCCAAGGTTATTTCCACTGTCAGCTCCCAACCTAGTGATTTCGTTAGAAGGAGCGTCTCCACTCAAGTCCCAAAAGGCGCAAAACCAACCGAAGGAACATTCGGGGAGGATAGGTAATCTGTGGCGAGGCATAAAGGGAATTCATTTGGGCGCTGAAGTCCAGCTGTGCTGTCTTTTCTCTTTGTGTCTGTTAAACATTTGACATCTTGAAGCCCAGTACGTACAGACAGTACAGCTTTCTTTGTGTAAACACATATTACTGCCAGGCTAAAAACATGTAACAAGGATTAGACAGAGCATCGTCCCTGCTCTGTCTAATAGGGTTCAAGAGAATGTGACTAAGAGAGCTGCAATTGACCCGTGATGACCCAAAGCACTTCATGGTCTTGAAAATACACTTGATTAAGCTCTGAGGACCAAAACACTGCACAGTTATGTAAGAAACCTTCATCACTGACCATTGCATGTGAGGGTGAGGGCACAAACGTCAAGAGTATTGATTTATAGGACCTCTTAGAGCACGGAAGGTATGTTTAACAGTAAACTGTAGATTTATGATGCTGCCAAATACCATTGGACGGTTGTGAACATTTGAGACTTAACACCTGCCAATGCGGGCCTGCTTTAAGACAGAGAGGCCATGTATAGAGCTGGCACATACAGTACTTTAGTCATTACATTGTGTCCAAAAATGGCAGCCGGACGCAGTCTGGAAATCTCGCAGATGGCCGGAAATGGAGCAGCCTTGTATCCTTAGGGATTGCTTTTATATGGGACAATCCTGCAGTGAATGATTTATATGCGATGGCAATGCTTGGTGCCAATGCAGGAAAAAGAGGGACCTTTATCTGGCAACACAGAACCTGAGGGTGTGGAGACTGGGTGGTGGATAGGTATAGTGTCTCAAATTCATGCCAGACCGTCTTCACCAAAATAACGACTGTATAAGTTGATCGTGCAAGCAGGTGCAACGACCCATATAACATGTGTTGTTAGGGCTGTCCGAGGAGGTAAGGAGATGTAGTATAACGGCCCCAATAGGGACTTTAAGCAGCGACGGTTGAGGGAACGGCTATGGCCTCTGAGACCAGTCCAATTGGTTCTTGACGTTCTGTCTACAGCGGAAAACTGCTCTGGAACGCCGTAGCCGTCCCTTCAACTGTCGCTGCTTAAAGTCCCTAATCTCTGCGTAGGGAAGACGGTGCGGGTGGTGGATGGGTCGAACAAATAAGTGACTTTGTCATTCATGTCCATGTGACTTCTTTTGAGTTTGTAACGGATGTCTGTAACTCATTTTAAGGCAATCTGTGATCTTTTCCTCATGCTTACCCAGAAGTTTTGTTGCCTAACCTTCAGTAGTTCCTATGTTAACCACGTTGTTACTGCCACTGCGCGGCCCTCTGAGCCTACTGTTTAGGTATGAGGGCGTGCTGCAGAAATGAGTGTTTGCATCCTGTCACACATCAACAATTAATTGACTTGTTTTACCGTAACCATGATGGATGGTTGATTATTTGAACTGCAGACTGAAAATGGTTTATTTGTCGTTACGAGTCCATGGTGACTTTTTATCACAGGACCACTTGCTCATCCTTTGTACTGATGACTCAATCGTTAGTGTTTCATGCCCCTCTGAGCCTTAGAAGTGCTCCACCTGCCGGTTACTTCATCACACTGTCAATCAAACAAAAATAACCTAACTTACTTCAGTACTACCAGGACATTCAGGGTTACTGAGTTATCCCTGGATGCCTCCAAATGCCTCCTTCCATTTACTCTACTCCTCAGTCTGTATCTCTCTCCGCATCCCAGCAGCTGCAGACTCAGGTGGAGTGACTGCCGTGGATCAAATGTGGAAGTGGAGCGTGAATGGTTGAGAGCTGGAAGGTAGAGTCTTTACTGTCTCTCCTCTACGTCTCACTCTCTTTCCGCTGGAGTCACTTTGGGGCCCATCAAACTGCGAAAGGGTGTGAAATAGCGGCGCTAGCATCTCATCCATCAAATCCACATGGAAGGCCCTGGAGGGCCCCGTGTGGAGGACAGTAACCACATTCAATATGGTAGTAAAACAATGAAAAGAACTGGGTTTCCATCTTCACAAAGATACTATCAAATTAAAGGTGTCCATCATGGATCACTTCCCTGGCTACCGATATGGTCTGACGGATCACTTTAGAGTCTTCTGCCATCAGCATGAATCTATTTGTGAGATTAATGGTGATGAGCTTGACAACAGGGCCTGCAATTGGTTGGTTTTCTCTGTTTAGTACGGCAGCATTGAGCTCATAGTGCCAGTCTCCTCCACAGCCCTCTCCATCCCGAAGAGCTTTAATCTCCCACTGGGCCTCTGGGCGACCCATCCAACGCACATTTGCATACATCTGCATATTTCCCATTAGGCTCCACTTGTTGCCTTTTCATGGAAAACTCGGATATGGTGATGATCACCCTCGACAGTAATGCTCCTATCTTTCTCTGCTTCTTTCCTTCTTCCCTTTCTTCCTAACTTTTTACCCCCCCCCCCCCCCCTCTCTCTCTCTCTCTTTCTCTCTCTCTGTGTCTCTCTCTCTCTCTCATAGCTGTGATCAGAGTGCAATATGGAAGTCTGATCCGGAGACAAAGGGGGAAAGCTCCCAGTTCAGATCAGCAGCGCCAGCTATGGTAAACCATCTGGGGCCTCTGACAGCCTCCGGCCTGAGAGAACACAATAACAAGACAGAAGAAATAAATTCAGCGCACAATGACCACGACTGAACCCGACTAATTAGATTAATATGTGATCAACTATTCAATTAGGCCCATTCAACTGCAGAGCTCAAGAGGCATGGGTACATGCAAATGAGATGAGTGAGCACAAATTGCTGAAATAAATTCAATTTTGAGATGAGATTTTGAGTGAATGGACAAAATGTGTCTACGTATACATTCATTGAGTCAGTTTTTATAGTATAGCCATGTTGGATGTCATGTCACAAGCTTTAGAAGGCCAGCTGTTGAGGGGCATCCTCACGTGGTGGAGTGGAGTTAAACCAGTGTTGAGGGTGGGTTAAAATACCCAATCTGATGCCAATGTTTATGGATCTAAGAGCCAATGTTTTTATTTCAATCCCAAGTCTCTGGATCAGTCATTGAATTCAGATTTATGCCCAACAGGTGGACGTAAGACTGGTTTGGCCGCAGTGTGTGGATGAGTCAGTGTCGAGCTTTCAGAGGGGCTGGGGGCTGGGGGGGGGGGGGGGGGGGGGTGGATGACATGTTTTGGAAATTATAAGAACACAGTACTAAGAATGAGCTTTTTATTCTGTCTTTTATTGTGTTTTATTCCTCAAGAACTAGGACTGATCGTAGTTCTTTGGAGGCAGTTTTGGGGCGTTAGCTCCTACTTTAGAAATAGCTGCTCTCTCAGCACAAGAGGGACACAAGTGTACGTTGATTGGTCGAACACATGAGCCGATGCAGCACTGGTCATCCCCGTCTTTGACTGTTTAGATAACTAGCCAGACACTAAACACAGCGTAGAAAGCGCATTGCTATCGCCAGATGAATTACAACTTTGTTCAGCTTATTTTCTGTTACCAGTGTAGCAGGAAAGCATAACGGAAGTAGCAAGCTAGCATTGACTAACTAGCCAGCCATCGGCTAGTTAGCTAGTTGCCTGTTAAGTCCACAATACTTTAATGCTACACTCAGTAGGCTGGGGGAGGCGCTGAGATGATTGATCCCTCGTTCAATAATCTCCCGGGTGTAAGTGGGGAAATATATTGGTCTGGTTGGTTTAAGCATGTGTAGAAAATGAATGCATGATACCAAGAGCACATTGAATTCATATTTAACACCGCCCATTGCACAACAATTAGTTAGACAGAGTTCTCTGAATAAAATATAACACATAATATATATAACAAAAGCCTGTATTAGCGTCCTATTATCCCGACGAGTGCCATGCTTTCAAAAAGAAAGTGCACTAAAGAAGGCGGCATTCACCGAAAAAAAGCTCAGCATCACCTTCCCCCGGCTTCATTTTTCTGCAGGGTGCTAATCAAGCGCCCGTCTCCGCTCGTGAATGTGGAGGGAAACCTTCGAGCATTTAAATGTGCATTTAATTGCGTTGGTTCTGGAAGCGTCGTTAAGTAAGAGCTGGGAAATACATTTCTTAATGCGACTTAGTGATGCCCGGCAAATCAAAGACCATCAAGCGAATTAATGAGGGTGAGCGGCGAGCACATTAAGAGCAGAGACGGAGCGCCTCCATAAACAAATACATATCTCTCAACTAGACAGCAGGGACGGGGGGATAATGCGGAAGATGTAATAAATAGACTTCCCTGTCAATAGGCATGGTACGCTATCCTTTCCAGCACAATGTGCCCACTTTAATAGTTTAACTACACACACACACACACACACACACACCTTTTCCTTCCACTATGTTTTTGAAAGGCAGACAGATGCTTCTTCAGTAGCGTCCCTTTGCTCCTGTGAATAGACGAGAGGAAAGAAGAAGAGAGGAGCGGGCAGGAGGTGGGGGAGGTGGCGGTGCTCGGGAGGGCGCGCAGATGAAAAAGAGAAGAACTAGAAATACGAAACCTTCCTGGTTATTAAAAGCTGTCTTGCGGGGGCAGCGCTCCTGTCGTTAAGTACTCTTTCAATTATTAACGGCACTGCCGCTTTCATCCGCTGGCGTGTGAATGCCAATACAGCTCCGACACACACTTTCACCGCCTGCCGTCTCCTCTTTTCTACTTGGTAACAGGCAAAGAAACACACACACTCATCGGGTATTCTGCTGTAATTGTGGCGCCACTGTGGAGAGGACAGGTCAGCGGTGAGAATGATTATATAAAACTGGATGTTTTGAGTTTGTCTGAGGGCTCTACAGCATGAACAGATGGTCAGAGACAGAGAGAGGAACTTTATCGTCAAGGCGAAATCTAAAACCACCTCGCTGTAACATTTTTCGACCCGAGCAGCGCCGGCCTCTGCGGGAAGCTGCAGGTAGACGCTGACGGCAAACAGAGCTCAGGTCAGGGCTAATTTGGGGCTTCTTTCTCAGCCGTCAAGTGTCCGTCAAGCTTCGGCAATAAAGGAGAGGAGATAAGGACGGATATTTGAGATAGTCGGGCAATAAGAGAGGAAGCTTTTAGGGTGCCCTCCTGCCTCCGATGAGACGGGCTCATGTGACAGATTACGAGCACAAATGCTGCTCGAGGGACAGCTGGCACAGGGAGAGATCCAAACACAACACCGGCAGATACACAGCATATACGTGTGTGTGTGAACGGGGCAGTGTGTGGTGTGTAGAAGGAGAGAGACGGATGGCATCCGGTAGAATGACAGGATCATATTTGTGCCTGATGGAGTCACTGGATGAATGCGATAAGATGTCTGGCAAGAAAATACAGGACATCACTCACATGTGCATGCGCGTACAGCTGTGGTCGTCTGTGAAGTTTGAGGATCTGCGCGGAAAAGTGAAATTCCACTGCAAAGACGGCGTTATTAATTGTTTGTCTATGACTTATAATCGCTTTATACATCAGGTCAGGTTGTGATAAAGTCCTTTTGGTCGTTGTTGCGGATGGAGACTGATGCAGCTGGCGTTCTCCTCCCCTTCCTGTATCTCTAATATCTATTTTGCAAAAGCACCGTGGCAGCATCCGGCGCTTAACATCCCTTTCTGTGTCAGGGCCCCCGGACCTTATGGGCCCCTGGACATGTGCCCGGTAGGCCCCTTTCATTAATCCATCCATGGTGAAGATGAGTCTGGCAATGCAAGACTTATCCTCCCCTAGCAAAACCTGATATACCTTTTAAACACACTATTTATTAACTATTAATAAAGCCTTAAAGTTTGTTACAATGTATAAATATTGTTTTATTAGGGAGGGATACCGTTTTGCGAATGCACTAGAATTAATAAAAATTAAGAAACTTTATGGGAAAAAGGCTGAAACATTTTTTTAGGAGCCAATAATAGACAGAAATGATGGGATGTTTGTGCAGCGTGTGTTCATCTGGAGGTCCACGACACACTATGGCGCGGTCAGGCGGACGCATCTTGTTGTGGGCCTATTCTGGGCTCTTTGAGAACACGTCTTTTAAAGTGAAGCCCAGTTACTCTGCCCATTGAAAGTTAGCAGAGTAGGGAATGTTGGACTGAGCGGGGAAGCGTTGCTTATCGACCATGGCCGGGCGCGTTTCCACCCCTCGAGATGGGACGCGAGGCGCCGGGGCGTGCTGACGACCGTCCCCTGGGACTCCTGTCCAATTACAGCTCAAAATGAGCCGGGAGAGCGCCTGAGATTGGGCTGGGCGCACTGAGGTGATGATGGAAGGAGGGAGGGGGGCTGAGAGATGGAAAGCAAGGGGGCCAAGGATATGAGTAGCACTTGAAATTAATGGGGCAGGGTGGAGCGGGACTCCCAGGGGCTTACAGAGGGCCCGGTGATGACATTAACTCCACCCTCAAGCAGCCATTAGGGGGCGAGGGGTTCTAGTAATCTCCGGACAGAGAGCAGAGATGCTCACAAGGTTCCCTCAGATTGCGGTGCTGCTGCGGGGCGAAGCTTGGAACATCGACCTGAAGTGCTGTGTGGCGAGTTAACTGTGCATGACACTATTAGAGGCAGCCGCATGCCCCTGATGCTTGATACAACCTCGTGAAACCTTTAAAGTGTGATCGCATAACTACACTGAGACTTTCAGATTGAAATCCAGATTTCATTCTGACCCACGTCACGTAAAAAAGCCGACAAATTGACAGATTTCAGCAAAGATTTTAATAAGCGCTGGCATTCAGAGGGCTTTCATTTGCAATGTCATATTTGGACGAGTCTGCTCCGAGAGCTATTAAGCAGAAATGTGTTCGTCTATAAAAAGGGCTCTTCTGTGTGTGATTGCCATTTAATAGCCGGCCATACGTTCACGCTCCAGTCTCGCTTTAATGTTGCAGTGCACCGGGGACCGTCGGGAGAGCCAGGAGAGAACCCAAGGCCTCGAAACATCTCGGCCAAATTACCGTCATCTTCCAAAGCGCGGCGTCGAGGGGATGAGATGAAATGTTGTCATAATGTTGCCGTGGCGGAGCTCATTGCCTGCACATTCAGTGTGTACGGCCAGGAGAAACGACACACAGCGGGATAATAACACACTGACGGTGGAATTACGACGATAAATCTCTTTTGGTTACACATTCGTTTAATTAATACCGGACTGATTGCGCATCCGAAGCCGTGACCGTCTAATTTTACACTTTCACACAAGCACACTTGTGTCATTTCTACTGGTTATAATGGAGAGTTTTAGTGAGCCATGATGGCCTCAAGTGCCTTTCAGATGCTGGAAAATACATTTGAATTTTACAGCATGAAAACAATCAAATTCAACTTCAAAGATAGGGAATAATAGAATAAACCATCAGCCTGTATGAGTCCAATCCTACCCATAAGGGCGCTCTCTCTGTTTGACACACAATGAAAACACGACAGCGGCACAGTCGAGAGAGAGAGAGGACAGACAGAGAAACACAGTTAAAGTTTTAAAGCCGGGGAGTCAGCGATGCTTTTAATACATACAGTCACATCAATGGCACATTAAGACAGTGTTGCCACGGCAACAGACACCGGGATTATGTCAAAGAGAGGCACACAAAAGATCCAAAGATGCTTTGTTTAAAACAGTTGCAACACGGTCCTGAGAGGAAAGAAAAGAGAGAATTGAAGAGTAAGAATAAGCAAGGTTCCCAGAAAGAAAGAAAGAGAGCTAGAGATATTCTTAAGGCGGCGAGGGCAGGATTTGCAGCTCCCGCCGAGTGTGTGCCGGTGTACGAGCCTTTCGCGTCGTATTAATCACATTGTGGGGACACACTGTGGTTATGCACAGTCACATGTAGGTCTATTTGGAGACAAAGAGCAGGGTAAACCCTTACGTTTCAGGATTTATAGACTCGGATTCTGATTAAGAACAGGGTTAGGCGCGTAAGTTCGAAACCCTTTGAAATTCACACAATAAGACAAACTAACAAACCAATAGAGGCAGCAGTAGAGCAGCAACTACTGTGTTCTGGGAGGTAAGATTGCAGTTTTTGTCAATGGTGTCTGGTGGCTTTGAAAAGAGCACAAATTATGGCTTCAGTTCCCCCCTGCATGAACTTAAACAGGGCTGTGTGACGGCAAGGTATAGCCGTGAAAACGTTCTAAATATAACATTCACTTAAACTAATATGCTCAAATCCATTCAAATTCTGCCCCCCGCCACAGGAAAACGTTGCTCCTACACTCACCATAGACACAAACCTCATACGTCTCAAGGGAATGTAAGGGCGCACTCACACTGTCCTTCCGCACCGCGCCCCGGGCTTTAGGGTCCTTGTCCCCCCCTCCAGGCCCGTTTGTACTCACACTACCTGGGCCTCGGTGAATGCTTCTTGCTGCCTATACGTCATCACGCCGTAACACGTCACACGCATTGATGACGTCATGGCGATGCGTGGCTTTGTTTACAGATATTTCCGTAGACCTCTGGGTTTTTGTGCGTCTTGTCGACTGTTTTTGAATCTTTTCATCGACCAAATCTGCAGTAAACACTCCACCTCCGCATCACACCAACGTGAACCTTTCACCGCCATTGTTTTAAATGTCCGCGCATGGTCCCTCCTTCTTTTTTCTATGTCCCAACAGGCGCACACAAAATGACCTCAGAACCGCGTGGGCCTCTTGCTCGTCGATGTGCGCACGCTGATGCTCTACAAAGGCCCACCTCTCTCAGACGGGCCATGGACGGCCAGCTGGCCGCAGTTATGCGCGGAGCGGTTGCACTCACACTGGTCAAACGCACTAGGCTTGACCCGAAAAACCTGTTTTGGCGCAGTGCTGAAGGACAGTGTGAGAGTGCGCCCTAAGTCAACTCAATGAACTTAAAGCGATAAAAACTATTACGTGTCTCTTTAAATGTTCTTATGAATATCTTCAATCTATTTTACACTAAACTCCACTAAGGAGAACTGAGCTTTCTGCTTCACACACACAATTCATATGCATTTCTCTCTTTTCATCACATTCTCTTACACACACACACACACACACACACACACACACACACACACACACACACACACACACACACACACACACACACACACACACACACACACACACACACACACACACACACACACACACCCACACACACAGTATGAGATGTAATGACCATGATGGCTCCGGGGCTCTGTCTTGAGTCATCTGACTGTGAACAGAACATTAAGCAACGGTCCACTCCCATAAAACACACACTGTTTCTGCAGCTGCAGTAACACCGTCGGCCTCCTTCTGCTTCTCTCCTGCTCTTCACGACTCCCCACCCTAAAATATTCTTCTTAAATCCAATTCTTAGGTCCCTAGAAGACAAATTTAGTAGAGGTAGGACAACTATTGAGAAGAGAGCACCAGCAATGGCACCGGCGTATGCAGTGAGGTCATTTTGACATTGAGTAATCAACAAGTTATTGCCATGAACGACTGTCAAAGGCCCGTAAACTAGCCAATCACAAGCCAACATAAATGTGTCACGCTGCTAAATGTTGTAATATGAATACTGCTTTCTCACTTCCCCTTTTCCAGCTAAATGTGTTTCTGATGACTGCGAGTTTCCTGAAAGTCGAACTGTTTGTTTTGAAAGCCTAAAGTCTCCAATGTTGAGGAGCACGGTGAAGTAACAGTTGAGTCATTGATTATTGCGTGGCTGTTTGGAACAGTCCGTCCCTGAGAACCGCTCATCCGATCGACTTCATACCTGACACTGCGCTCCCTCGGGCCCTCGTCAACACGCCTGCCAAGTGAGAAGTCGATTGTATGAACATTCCTCGAGATATGTGAAGGACAGTCGTACATGCATACACACACAGACGGAGATTCCTTCCTTTATAGTTAGACGATGCTGCTACAACGCCACTTGTCGGCCGAACGGCACCGAAATTGTCAAGTCCACTCAAACATCATATTCACACATGTCCACTAAATGTGGTTGCCATAGCACAAAATGTTCAGGAAATGTGTCGTGATCTGTGATGTATGCTAAGTCACACTCACAGCATTTGAGCGGACATAAGGACCAGCTGTCGCAAAACTGGACATTAACAAAACAACAACAATCTTGGTCCAGGGATGACGACTTGCCACCAGAAGAATGTAAAAGGGGGTTTTCCTTTCCTCCACACAGACGAAACCACTCAGGGTCTGGAGTGAATCAGCTCTAGTTGTTACATCATGCAGAAGTCCCGTTATCTGGGGTCCACCCTGTAGCGCTGTTCCCTTTTCAACACTATGTAAGCCATGGCATACTTTGAGTTGTGCAACGTCTTATTCCTGCTCTGGTTTATCTCTTCCACTTACCAGTTCCCTATCTGTTCAATTCATTCATTCATCTTCAAATGCTTGTCCCTGTCAGGGGGCTGGAGCTGATCCCAGCTGACATCGGGCGTGAGGCGGGGTCCACCCTCGACAGGACGCCAGTCTATTGCCATAGAGACCAACAGAGACTGACAACCATTCACACCTATGGTCAATTAAGAGTCATCAAGAGTCGTCGTCTTTGGACTGTGGGAGGAAACCGGAGAACCAGGAGAAAACCCACGCAGACACGGGGAGAACATGCAAACTCCACACACAGGGCCCCAGCCGGGATTCAAACCAGGAACCCTCTTGCTGTGAGGCGACAGAGCGAACCACCAAAAGTTATCTAAGGATACTTTACAGAGTAGGTATAGACCACAACAATTCCCTGTTGAGTACACAGTGGCAACGAAAAGCTTTGCTATAACAGGCGGGACCGTCAAACAGACCAGGCTGTACGGAGGACGGACATCTGTCTGCACCGGTTGGGTCTGTTGATTTCACAGGCCGAACCCCAAACCCTGAACTTGATGTCACCCGGTGAGAGCTTGAGTGCTGCAAGGGCTCGAAATGGTATAAAAACGAATGGGACAGCACTGTCGCATGCACATACCGCGACGACACAAGCATATTATGGTCCAGTTGTAGGTTTGGGACTTTCTACTTTACATCCTCTTTAAAGAAATGGTTGATGAATGAACCCGTTGTGTGATACTGCACTGCCTATGGCCTCTACCTCCATCACAATGCACCACATTTGTTTTCTCTCATAACGTAGCACTTGTAAGTAAATCCGCGCTGGTCGTATCTAACGACAGTCGATGATTGAAGAAGACTGAGAGCCCTCTGCAGTCAATCGGCTGCACCTCCTGCTCTCTTCTGTCCAGACTTAAACACTAAGAGAAACAACGCTCCATCTCTATTTTCACTTCTCTCTCTCGAGCTTGTCGTTTTGTTTCTTCACTCTTCTTCTCCCTCTCCCTTTCGCAACACTCCAGGGTCGCCATCTGCATGGCAACACACACACAGCGTGACACTTCCATAACCCAGGAGGAGGAGGAGAGTGACAGAGCACAGACCTCTCTCTCTCTCTCTCTCTCTCTCTCCCTCTCTCCAGTCACAGGACACCCATAATTCATTAGCTCTCCTTCTCATCCTCTCTCTCTATATATATATTTCTCTCTTTGCAGTGTGACCGATACCGGTTTCTGAAAGCTTGTTGAGTTATATTTTTTCTAGAGCGAAGGTGCTGACAGTTAATGCTTCATACCGCCATTCAGCAGGTTTCAAATTTGACCGGTTTCATGCCAAACCTCATTCAGAAAAGCCTATATTTGAGACCGTGGAGCAATAAAAGGTCCCATTGAAACTACAGATGGTGTTCACCTTAATAAATGCAAACTGCATCTCACTCGATAATAAGTCAAACTGCATCTTACCCGTCACGTGACCAATATATATCCTTCAGAACCCAACATACATTTTCAATATTAACAGGATAGCTCTGATTTTATGGAGTGAGGTTGTGTAGTGAGGTTTAGGGGCGGCAGTAGCTCAGTCCATAGGTGACTTGGCTGGGAACTGGAGGGTCGCTGGTTGGAGTCCCTGTGTGGACCATGAATGGAGTGTGGACTGGTGGCTGGAGAGGTGCCAGTTCATCTCCTGGGCACTGCCGAGGTAGTGGCACCAAGGCCCTGAACCCCCAACTCAGGGCGCCGGTCATTGGCAGCCCCCTCGCTCTAACATCTCTCCATTCATTGCATGTATATAGGTCCTGTCTGTGCATGTGTGTGTATTTCAGGCCTGTGTGTGTAAAAATTAAAAAATAGAGTGAAAATTGAATTTCCCCATTGCGGGATGAATAAAGGCATTCTTCTTCTTCTTCTATAAAGCACATATTTACACTATTTCCGCAGCTCTACCTTGCTGTCGGACAACCCTGTTTAGGTTAACACAGGGAGAACGGACGTTGTTCTATGCTCTCTTCAAAGCCACAAGACACCATTGAAAAAAACAGCCATTTTACCTCGCAGAAAATGGGAATTGCTGGTCTACATCTGTCTTAATCGGTTGGTTAGTTAGTTTGGTATTTCCTAACCTTTTAACAAAACTTAAACAATAAGACAAACACACTACCTGATGAAGGGGGCGGTAAAGCTAGCCCGTGTGACCATCCTGATCTCTGAGCTCCGTTGTATTTTCACAGCTCTACCTTGCTGTCGGACAACCCTGTTTAGGTTTACACAGGGAGAACGGACGTTGTTCTGTGCTCTCTTCAAAGCCACCAGACAGCATTGACAAACACACTACCTGATCAAGGGCGCGGTAAAGCTAGCTCCGTGAGCCCATCCTGATCTCTG
Source organism: Echiichthys vipera (assembly GCF_963691815.1). Taxonomy (NCBI): domain Eukaryota; kingdom Metazoa; phylum Chordata; class Actinopteri; order Perciformes; family Trachinidae; genus Echiichthys; species Echiichthys vipera. The sequence continues at coordinate 3,062,679 of NC_139845.1, forward strand.
AGCTCCATTGTCCTTTACTCGTGGATCAGTCCGGTAACGTGAGGCGGAGAAAATTTGGAGAAGTTTGCGGATTGACTGAATCCATCAGTGATGAAACGAGAAGCGACTGTTCAGTGTCAACAAAATGGCGGCTTCCAGGGGTGAGATGAGCGCAACTATCGAGCTAGCTGCTAACCCTGCTTTGCCCCGACACCGGGATACGCTTCGTTGATCTGATTGGTTGATTTGGCCTGTACAGTGGTGATAGACAGATGGTTTATCCAATCAGCAACCGGTATTTTCGCGCCTTCCCGGAAGATCTCCGAACCAGAGTGATGCAGAGCAAATGCGAATCACTCCATCCGGCGGAGACGGGTCACGGTAGAGCATTGACTCCTGTGTTGTGTGAGGTAGAAGGACTGTTTTGGTTGATGGAGTCTGGTGGCTTTGACCAGAGCAAAGACAACAACGTCAGTTCCCACCACTTAAACTTAAACAGGGCTTTCAGACGGCGAGGTATACCTCATACAACCACCATACAACAACTACCTCTTTAAACCGCTATCTGACCAACTGAATAGCTTTATCGTATCTATCTACATGCCAAATAATGGTCTTCCTTCACGGGTAGCCTCTGGTGCCGCACAGCTTCGGTCTGACCTGTTGTGAGCGATCCTGTGCAAAAGCAAACACTGACTGCCATTGGTCCGTTTTTCATTCGGCCTCTGGCCCATGTGCTTCGTCTGCATTTTTCTCTTCGTCGTTGGTTTCACTTTGAGCATCCGTCTGTCACATACACACACAAAGAGATTTAAACCCTTTTTTTTTTCTCCACCGGGCAGAGTGCCAGTGTTTTCCTTTACTCCGCTGACTCTCACCCTCCCCTCCCTCATCCCTCCTGCTCCTCTCCATCCCCCCACCACCACCACCACCACCACCACCACCTTTACTCCGCTAAGCTTTCCGTTTCGGTTGCAAGCGAAAGCTGTTTATTTATTCAACCAAGATCTATTTTTCCCCTCTCCCTCTCTCTCCCCCCCCGTTCACACTCGTCTCCCTTTCTCTCCCTCATTCTCTTCATCTTACCCCCCTCTGGTTACATGCTTGTAGAGTATCACTGTGTGTGAGAGAGAGAAGGGGGGAGGAGGGGATCCGATGCTTTGGAAGAGAGCAGAGGAAATCCGCTGTGATTTGGGGGGTGAAGGAGAAATTTCAAAAAGAGGAGAAAAAAGGAGGGATGTAAAGACAGAAGGTGGAGGAGAGAGTCTACTCTCTACTTCCTGTGTCTCTTAAGCTATACAGCACAAAGGCGGTTGTGTGTCACCGGGGAAAACACACACACACACACACACACACACACACACACACACACACACACACACACACACACACACACACACACACACACACACACACACACACACACACACACACACACACACACACACACACACAGGTATAAAGCCTGGCCGTCGTGAGAATAAGACTGTAACAAAGTACAGCACTAAAATACAGCCAGAGGGAATGATTAGTGTGTGGGTGTGTGTGTGTGTGTGTGTGTGTGTGTGTGTGTGTGTGTGTGTGTGTGTGTGGAGGAGCAAAGAGTGAGAGGGTCGGTGAAAGAGAGATAGAAATGGAGTGCCGAGCTCCAGGTGGAGCATTATTAAACAGATTTGTCACTTTGGGCCAATGGCATTAAGTGTGTGAGTGTGTGTGTGTGTGTGTGTGTGTGTGTGTGTGTGTGTGTGTGTGTGCGTGTGTGTGTGTGTGTGTGTGTGCGCGTGCAGAGGCTAATATATAGGTTGCAGTGAGCAGTTAGGTTGGAATAGAAAATGCATCAAAGGAAAAAAAAGCAAATTAGCTTTCCAAAAGGAGAAAATAGAAGAAATAATAGACGATAGAAATTGACAGAAAGAAAAGAAAGAAGTCAAAGGAAATGACGAGGCTGAAATAAAGAAAATAAAGACATGATGACATCGAAAGAAAAAAGAAAAACAGTCAACGAGACAATACAAAACAACAAAAGGCAAAGATAAAAGTAAGAAAGCAGAAGAAAGATAAATAAGAAAACGCCATTTCTTATACGTCCAGCATCTTTGATTTACACACACACACACACACACACACACACCCACACACACACACACACACACACACACACACACTGTCATGTGAGGCGTGTTGTGTGTTAAATCCCTGAGGCTGCTGTTGACTAAGCTGATCTTTGTCGGGAGGAGGAAGAAGAAAAAAAAAAGCAGCTACTGTTTTTGCGGTGACAGGCAACGACACTTGTTTTAGTCAAAAATAACATCACAGAGACAGCCCTTTCTGTGTGTGTGTGTGTGTGTGTGTGTGTGTGTGTGTGTGTGTGTGTGTGTGTGTGTGTGTGTGTGTGTGTGTGTGTGATCTCTGCGGAGTAGGTAATCTTGCTTTTGGAGGAAATAAAGTGAGATGAACGCTGAAGTCTGGCAGCAAACGCAGAGGATGGGACAGGAACACGCAGAGACAGACCGTGTGGAAGGGAAGGCTGAGAAAAACGCAGCGCTGCCACTGAAATACATCCGCAAAGGCACAACTACACCGAGGTCCTGACGTTGACGGCAGGAGGAGACACAGAAACTATGCTCGGGTATCTGTTTGAGGATTTGTCCACTTTCACTCAGGATACTTTTACTCTCTCGGCACAATGAGAGAATACGTGACACTTTGACCACAAAGCAAAACCGAAGACATCAGTTGAAATTAACATCAGCGACTGAAGAATTCAGATGTTTCACTCCGACAGACCTGTGTAAAAACACCACATTGCCGTTCCCGTATCAGGATCAGTAAAAACCTTTAATGTCCCGCGGACGGGGAAACTTGTTTGGTCACAGCAGCAACAGAATATTACAAAATAAGATAAAAATGGCAAAAATAAGCAATAAAATTTCATTTAAAAAGGGGAGAAATAGAAATAGACATATGTACATATTCACATGATATAGTGCAGGTGTTCTTGTTTTGTAATAATATAGTTTGGAATAAATAAATATGAGTAAATATGAGTAAATAGTGCAAAAGCAGAAGTGACCTCAGTGCAGGCGTGTTGCACAGTGCAGGGTACAGGATGAGGTCAATAGTCTATTGGGAGCAGAGCTGATTGTAAAGTCTGACAGCAGCAGGAAGGAAGGACCTGCGGTACCTCTCCTTCTCCTTCACTCTATTATTATTAATCATGTTACACACACACACACACACACACACACAGGTCCGAAATCCACACATATGCACAGACAGGACCTATATATATGTGCAAATTAATGGAGAGATGTCAGAGCGAGGGGGCTGCCAGTGACCAGCGCCCCGAGCAGTTGGGAGTTCGGTGCCTTGCTCAACAGCACATCGGCAGTGCCCAGGAGATGAACTGACACCTCTCCAGCCACCAGTCCACGCTCCATATATGGACCCTCCAGTACCCAGCCAAGTCACCTATGGGCTGAGCTACTGCCGCCCCAAGGGTGCATCAGTCTGTTATTTACACACTGTTATTTAAAGGCCCTACATCCCTGTCATCCTGTCATTTTCACATTCATATTTGTATTTTGGGTTACTACTAAAACATGTTTACACGCTTTAATGTTCAAAAAACACATTATTTTTCTCATCCTGCCTGTCTGAATACACCTGTTTTCACCCTCCGTCTCCGTTTTAGCGCCTGTCTCTTTAAGACACACCCACCCCCCCTGAAAAACACAGTCTGCTCTGATTGGTCAGTGCTTCTGGGTCGTCTGCATCTGTGCTCCAGTACATATAGTGTATTTATGACATCATAAACATACAGGAAGTCCTGACGGCTCATTTGAAGACAGTTTCTGAATACGGGCTGTGTCATTTCTCTGTGGATTGAGTGTTTTGATTGTGCCACAACTCTGACATCTCTCCATTAATTGCATGTATACAGGTCCTGTTTGTGCATGTGTGTGTGTGTATCTCGGGCCTGTGTGTGTGTGTGTGTGTGTGTGACATGATTAATAATAATAATTCCCCTTGCGGGATTAATAGAGGTCTTCTTCTTCTTCTATAACACTTCCACCTGCTTTATAATAAAACAGATATGGAAATCTAACTTTTCACAATATGGGCCTTTGAGTGTCTAAAGTGAAAGTGCTCAACATCATGACTCCTATCAGACTGTAGGGTTACGAGGTGTGTGAGGAAGGCCGCCTCGCCTGAAATACTCATCATTTAAGTCCCTTTATATACTTTGGCTCAGCTGGAATGATGAGCAGATACACAGAAAATGAATTGATAACATTTTGGATCACTGATTAAACCTTTAAGACATGATTCCCCTATTTTCTATCATTTGACTGAATATCTTTGGGAACAAAGGAGAAATGTTATCATGGGCGTTCTTCGTTTTTACTGCCTTAAAGATTATTTGTTTAACCCCAATTATGATAATAACTAATTGTTCGTTGCATCCCTACACTGTGTGTGTAGTTTAATCAATACAAATCTATTATATTTCATAAGCTCTTGGTGTATATTTATGTAAATCTGCCAAATAACTCCACCTGTGAACTAAATTTAGTGGATTAAAAAGTACCGTAAATGCCTTTAAGGACAGAACTCATGTGAATCTACTTATATTCCATATTGATAACGCTTTAATACAAATATAACTGTCATATCAGAGGTGGCGTTGACTAAACAATATCCAACTTTTGAAAAAACACCGTCGTCTGCACAACACACACCTGGAGTCTACGCCTACACGACGCCCGTTCCTTCTCCTCTTCCTACTGTAATTTCCAGTCTTTCCTGCTCCTCCTCCCCTCGCTGTCATCTTCCCTCTGTGTCTTTTGTGTTTGGTGACGCGCTCTCGCCTCAACTATGTTATTATCTCCCTCTGATTCCAGGGGGGGTTCGGAGGAATCCAGCCCTCCCTCTCTTTCTCCTTCTACCCGCCCCGTCCGCCTCCGTCACTCGCGGATGCTGAATGCGCCATTGTTCCCGGCTGCTGAAAGGCTTTGATTGACAGCTGTGGGAGGTGGGAAGTGAATTTTGAATCCCTCCCGCTGCCATCCCGTTAATTTGAACGTGTCACCGGGCTTTTTTTTGTTTTTTCCCCATGACACCGTTTAAGTTATGGTTAAAACACAGACTCTTGCAGGGGTGCATCATCAAAAAAACTAACTCTAGTTATGATTTAAAGCCCCCGTATTGTAAAAAAAGTGACATTTCAATGTCTGTTTTATCATAGAGGAGGTGGGGGTGCTGTGTAAATACTGTGGAGGTATCAAAACGCTCAATCCACAGAGGAATGCACACGGCCCGTATTCAGAAACTGTCTTTTAACGAGCCGTCAGGACTTCCTGTACGGTTGTGATGTCACAGCTACACTATACTCTATTATGGGCGGCAGTAGCTCAGTCCATAGGTGACTTGGCGGTGCTGTTGAGCAAGGCACCGAACCCCCAACTGGTCGGGGTGCTGGTCACTGGCAGCCCCCTCGCTCTGACATCTCTCCACTAGTTAAATGTATATAGGTCCTGTGTGTGTGTGTTTCGGGCCTGTGTGTGTGTGTGTGTGTGTGTGTTAAATGAGTGAAAATTGAATTTCCCCATTGCGGGATGAATAAAGGAATTCTTCTTCTTCTTCTACTTCTATATACGTAGGAAGAAAGGACTGCTGTAGCGCTGTTACAGTCATCCCCCGGCTGCAATGACGGTGCAGAGCACAGATGCAGTAGAACCAGAAACACTGACCAATCAGAGCAGACCGGGCTTTTTCAGGTGGGGGTCTTAAAGCGACAGGCGCTAAAACGGAGCGTTTCAGACAGAGGGTGAATACAGGTAAATTCAAACAGACAGGATGAGAAGAATAAAGTGTTTTTTGAGCATAAATGCACGTAAACATGTTCTAGTAGAAACCCAGAATACATGAAAGTCAAAGGCTGAACCTGATAGGAGAAAAATACGGGGCCTTTAAACATCTCTTCCTGTTATTTTCTATGTATTCGTTTGACTTCAAACTGAGGATTTTACATTGTTTTTCTCAAACCAGCCGCCCCTGAATCCTGCTCCTCGTTCTCCCCCCTCATTCAAACCAACATGCACCTCTAATGGGGTGTTTTCTCCCAGATTAAAGCCCTGGAAATAGCTCGTCGGTGCATCACATGGCTGAAAATCGTCCGCGTCATCCTTCCCATGTGTCAGATTCAGGGGCAAACACTCGCGGTCAGTGAGCATCACCACACTGTGAAAACAGATAAGCCTCGTTTCTACACCTGCGACGGAAAAGACAGAAAGAAAGAAGGGAAGAGGAGTTTCTTTCTCGACAACAACAGAGGATTCTGCTTCAAAATGATCAAACATTTACACAAAAAAGCCTTTTTTTTTACTCTTTTGGTGACATGACACCTGCCTCGCTGTACAGAACGGCTGCGGTGTATATTCTGAGCTTTTCACGCCATGTTGTCATACATTCGTGCAAAAAAAACAACCCCAACACTTAAAAACACGCGTGAAAACGCTCCAATCAACACGACGTTGTCTGTAAAACATCAGTAACTGCCTTTACGACATGGTTTCTCTCTAACCCTTTAGTTAAAACCAGCGTAATCCTGAGCGCAGAAAAGGGTTCTGGCTTATAGATAAAGCACCACACTAACACACACACACACACACACACACACACACACACACACACACACACACACACACACACACGCACACACACACACACACGCTATCAGAAGAGAGGATTTAAAGATTCAAACAGTGGTCTTGGTAATTAGGCAGATGGATTTGTGCCTCTCTTGCCGGTCCGGCGGGATATAAAGTGACACATAATGCAAGCGGACCAGCTCTTTAAGTGGATTAATTAAAACCAACACGGCGGGGTCAAAGGTCAAGCCCTCTTTTTTTCCTGTCCTCCTTCCCTCTTTTCCCTCCCGCTTCGCTCGGCGCGAGCTCAAAGCCGAAGGACGGTACACGAGAAGTGAAAGGATTTAGGTGACCGGACGACGGTGAAGGAATGACGGTGGAGCTCGTTTTCACATTAGCGGTGAAAAATACGCACTTCATCCTTGACTCGCATTTCTCTTCAGCAACACACATTTCTCTTTAACTTCCTGCCTCTGAACACCCAGCAATGATTTAACCAGACAGTAATAGAATAAAAACCTCAGCTCTCCTCTCTCCCCTCCCTAATTGAATCCAGAACACACCTCGTCTTTGCCGTACATGTGTGCACGTGCGTGCGTGTGTGTGTGTGTGTGTGTGTGTGTGTGCGTGGGTGTGTGCGTGTGTGGTAGCTGGAGGTAATCAGATGGAATTAATATGCATGCTGTTTCTCATTATGGCATAACTGAACTGCTCTTCAGATATGTGACGTGCACCGTGAGAGGCACGGACGGATTTTTAACATCCATCCTCTGCGCTCTCTCTGGAACACCGGTGTGTGTGTGTGTGTGTGTGTAGATTGATAGCATATAAGATAGAAGAGAGAACACTTGCTTTAACACATGCATGCACACCCATTTGTCACTCGCGTGGACTCCTTATTGCATTTAAAGTAAATCAAATTGCACAGAGCTGCATTAATCAGCTAATTGCGCTAATATGCTTATCATGCTGCCTAATTGTGCTGCAGCAGTGAGGTGTCATCTTTCATCGGCG